>NC_051286.1:20053270-20267708 GCF_015220745.1 Sebastes umbrosus | reverse complement strand
TAATGATTCCTTGTGAGATAGATCTCCTTCATCCTTTCCGAGCTCACTCTTGGAAATTTACTGCTGGAGTTCACTGTCTGTACAGCGGAGGGAACAAATTAATTTACAGTCATGCTGACCAGTTTAGAACATGATGACGTTTGGGGGAAAGGATTACTTTTAGCTTGCCCCTAAAAGCCACACTGTAAAACAGTGTGAAAGGGATGAAATCAGATACTAAAATTACCATTTCTAAAATCGCCAACATCTACAGCTCAGACTTCTTTTTTGAAATGTGAAGATGCATTCATTGACAATATTAACTCTAGAACGTATGCACAATTAATTATTTGCATCCTCAGTGAGAGGGTGTTGTTTTTGTTTATTTTAGTTTGAGTGGTTGTCGACTGAGTTCGTCATTCGAAGCTGTTGCGGCCTCCTGGGTGGCCGTGGCTCGTGCCAAAGATGCCCCCGCCGTGTTTAATCTTTGACATTTATTTGTTTGCTTTGTGAATGAATATGCAAGTTGGAAACATCTATTAGTTCTAGTGTATCCTCATTACAGGGGGCCGTTCATCCTGCTAGACTGTGGTTGGTCAGGCAGCCGCTCCTCCAGACCGATGTCCAGACACCGCCGCCTGGCAACCTCGCCTTCAGCCCGCGTCCATTCACTTCTCACTCTCTGTGTCAAGATACTATCTGGCAACCGTTGCGCAACGGGGCTCAGCACGAAGCCACGCTGCATCACAGCAGCAGCAAACGGGAGCCTAGAATTAGTTCAGGATTATATCAAACATTTTGAAATATCCAAAACGCTGGAACTTTCAATGAACCGCCTAAATAGGGTGGGGGGTTGTGATGCTTTTAAATATTGACTTTTTTTATTTGCACATTTGTTGTTGTCTCTCATAACAGCTCCAGCGGCTATGCGCTTGTTTGTGTATGCATGTGTGTGCTTCATTCGTTGCTCGTCTGCAGCATCCACTAGGCCTCTAAGAGCTGGCCTCACCTCATCTGGCATCCATTACCTGCACACATGCTCCTGTCTGAAGGTTGATCTGCCGGGTTAAACAAATCCAGGCAGCGCGGCCCGCCAGAATCAGCTCCATACATCAGCTGTGGAGCAGCCGACATGACAGGGTTAGAGCTGGCTACCCGTTAGCAGCGCGCTATCACTGATCTCCCAACGCCAAATATGCTCGAAAACGACAAAACTCACTTTGGTTCAGTGCTGGATGTGGCGATCAAATATATCGGAGATATGTGGCTTCTGCTGAGGGGTTTTGAAGGAGGGAAAAGGCTCCTTCGTTTCCCTCTGGAAAGATGTGACACGATCATTTTTATGTATGGGGGCTCCAAACTAAACAGTAACAGGCATATAGTCCGGCATGAATGTGGAATCGGTAATTATCTGCAGCAATATGCTTTATCCAGCATTTTGGTGTGAGGCGAGGCATAAATGCATAACTGTCTCTCAGCGTGGATGGCACGGAATTGAACAATTTGACCAAGTTGTGGATCTGATTCAATTCCGTGTCCAATCAAAAGCGCTTGATTCCATTTATGTTATTACATTTCCTGTTCTCACTTCATCACGTCGGAATTGAAACGGACAGGGTAATTATCATTTCATCCTAAATTGATACCAATCCATGGGGGCTGGCTCCAAACACAGAGACACGAGAGGGGAGAAAAAGAGATGGAGGAGGGAAAAAAAAAAAAGAAGCATTTTGGGAGCATTTGGCGATGGTTCAGTCATCTGCAAGACGTATCGCTTGAAGGGTGGGGAGAGATGGAGGGAGAGAGAAGCAGGGAGGGAGGAAAAGGAAGGGGAGACGCTTGGAGATTGCGTTGCGGGTGTTCCCTTGATGTCCCCCTGACAGGAACCAGATTGGGAGCCGCGCGGCGTCGGCGCTTTGGCTTTTTATTCGTCTGGCTCCGCCGGTTTTTCCTGGCCTGAGCAGGCCCGGTTCTGAGACGCTGTGGCCCACTCGTGGAGCCAGCCTGTAGTTTAAGTGAGAATAACAAATGCTAGAAAAATAATAGGCCTACAAAAAGGAAAAGAGAGGAGCAGCACAATCCTACTATTGTTCATAGTAGCTAGGCAGAAAGCACAGTCGAGCCACGTCTTTGGGACATTTTACTGGCTGTATAAAGAGTGTGTGGTCCCTGTTTTGGAGAGGTCTGCCAGACTGACAGATATGCTCTACAGTAGTATTGGATGGTTCCGTATCATGTATTTTGAGTTGTGTTACTTGGCACAGCTCGACGAGACTTGTCATTCATCATGCTGTTGCGAGCTGAAAGTAGTGGTCCGAGTTGCTTATGATGGCATAGTGGGCAATATGTTGAATAAGTAATCGTAAAGGCGCTTGTGGATAGTGGCAGACGGGGAGATTTCACCTCCGCCGTCTGAGATCTCACACGTAAAATGACAAAATCCTCCAGTTTGACTGGCATGTTTTAACTTAAAGCAATGGTATACGAACAGAAAAAATATTTATACATGTCAGAGAAATAAAGTTGCAAGTTATTTACAGTAGACTGACAGAATATACACTGAAACAAAGCTTTTATTGATTATGTGTAATGTGTAGCTTAGCAGTAGGGGGGTACGCGGCTTGACATTGAACATCTTTGTGTGGTTATAAGGTTATATATTTATTAGCGCTGTCAAAGTTAACACAATAATAATAACGCGTTAACGTAAATTTGTTTTAACGCCACTAATTTCTTTAACGCATTAATGCAGCGGGCTCAGTTTTAAAGCTAGAGTGAAGATACTGGTATCATATGAAACTATAAAACCTAAGGAATTGGTAACAACCATGTCAAACTAGGTTGTCACAAAGGTGACTAAATAATGCTCCAAATTTAAGCTACATTTTGGCAAGGAAACACTGGCATGTCCATTTTCAAAGGGGTCCCTTGACCTCTGACCTCAAGATATGTGAATGTAAATGGGTTCTATGGGTACCCACGAGTCTCCCCTTTACAGACATGCCCACTTTATGATAATCACATGCAGTTTGGGGCAAGTCATAGTCAAGTCAGCACACTGACACACTGACAACTGTTGTTGCCTGTTGGCATTGAGCATATTTGTTTATGCTAAATGCAGTACCTGTGAGGGTTTCTGGACAATATTTGTCGTTGTTTTGTGTTGTTAATTGATTTCCAATAATAAATAGATACATACATTTGCATAGATCAAGCATATTTGCCCACTCTCATGTTGATAAGACTATTTGACTTGACAAATTGTACTTGACAAATCTTCCTTTAAGGTACATTTTGAGCAGATTAAACGCTATTAACTATGGACAATCATGCGATTAATCGCGATTAAATATTTTAATCAATTGACAACCCTAGTTATAAGGTTATATATTTATTTCAGAGAATGTATAAGCAATACTGAGACAATGTGGAAAAATAGGTGAAGATCTGAATCCCCCTTTTATGAAATGTAGGCATTAAATTACTGTGTCAAATAAAATGTTAAAACCAGGAAGAGTGAGACGAGCGCTGCATTAAATTTGAGATTATTCTCCATTCTTCAGCCTTTTCGTGTTTAATATTATTCAGCGTTAATTCCTAGACTTGTAGCACGCACACAGTCGTGTCCCTGGCTTCTACTGTGTGGGGTTTCAGAAACACAGTTTGGTCTGTGCTTAATCAGTTCTGTTTTTAAGTGTTCTCTGCTCGGTTTCCAGCACAGCCCCGTGAAAGAAAAACGTCTGGTCGTGGGTGGCTTAGCTGGGTCACTGAGCCCACAGAGTGGAGCATTTCATAAGAAAGAGCCCACTTAATTCTGAACCATACATCGCATTAGCTGATTTACATGTGGACAGCTATCATTTTGTGAGGGCTTTGACATTGATAAATGAGGTGTTTTACCTAATAGGTAATAAAAACAAATTACAGGTCTTAGGAGAAAGGATGTTCTTCATTTGGCTCTGTTTTCTGTCTCTTCGGGGGCAAGGGCCAAATTGTTTCCATATGATTGTAGCCTTCATTTGTTAAGACTACAGACAGAGATTAATAACGGCATTTTCTGATGACCAATCCATACTTCTCCTTGGGGTTATTTAAAGAAAAAAATGGTAGGAAAACCTGGACATTCAGGATGAATGATTGTTTTTACCCGCACGCGTAGACATTTCTAAGTTACTCGACTATTAATAGTAGACTGTATTTTAATCTGTCGTGAAGTATTATTTCTCTCCCTGTGATTCTCATTCGCTGTCTTAATAGCCTTTTTACACTGTTTGCACAAATTAAATTTGATTAATTACAGGAAAGTAAAATCTCTTACTGCCACTATAAAAACATGAAATTAACACGTTAGTGATATATGTATCCTCCCAGCTCTATGTTGAGAGCAATAAACATTTCTCTGATTAGCAGGGCACAAATAATACCAGGGTTAAAAAGCTACGGTGTTTTCACTATTAATTATGGACGGTATAAATGCCTCAATGCAGTGATTATGTGGCTGCTGCTCTTGTCCATGATCCATCAAACACCCTAAATTCAAATTAGTGAAACCATAAACAATCTACTTATGGCCAGTGGGGATTCACAGCGTATTCACAGGGGTCGAAACGCTGACATACAATGTGCGATGACAAATGACAGCCCAGAGACGAGAACAAATCAGTGCTCTGACCAGAGGTTTTTTTTCCAAAGAGAAAATATTAGCCCAAACAGTACTTAGTAGGTGAGGGTGTGTTATTCTTAACCAGTTTGAATCACTACTGGACTCTGCGGGTCCCACAGAGCTCGTATATAAGCTCTCTCAAGTTTCTTCAGCTAGGCGTGAAAAGGCTCCCCTTCTGGTGTAATGCAAGCCTGACAGAAGACAAGTCGGCCTCTATTCCCCGTCCCAGCGGAGTCAAACACAACCCGAAAGGATGAGGCAGACACATCTACAGTCGGGCCATAATTTTCCAGAACCTAAAAGATCATTACATTGTGAAAGCTGTCCAGTGAGGTGTGATTCCTCGCCATACATCTGCAGGTGGCAATAAATTAGCCCGACGCACCGCGGTACTAAAATAAAATTCATCAAAAACTCCACTCTTGTACAGGTATGATATGTAATGAATACATTATATGTTTGCCATACTGTAAAATGGAAAATCCATGTGTGCATGTTCAGTTCGAGGGGCCGGAGACATCGCTTTTTAACCTTGAAATGAGAGAGTTATGTTTTGTCACAATCCTGCAATCATCATAGAGAAACAAAGACGATACTTTCCCAGTGAATTGAATTTTGCCGTTCCGTCTTGCTTGTAAATGATGCAGGCGTACGTAATGACTGCGTAGTCAGACCGAGGTAATTTCAAGTGCCACGTCCAATCAGCACTATCACCACAAAGCATCACAGCTTGGAGCGCAGTCATTCTCTCTGCAGGCTCCTCAGCTGAGGTGATACTCAACCGCTGAAACACAGTAAAAGTTACCGATACGGAGCAAAAAAGAAAGGGTGAAGAAAGAGAAGGGGGCAAGGGGGATAGGGGGATGGAGGGGAGGGGGCGAAAGAGTCTTGGATCCTGTGGTAAGTGCCAGAGGGACACATTTTGTTGGAACACAGGGTGTGCTGAGTGATGGGGAGAACGGCTACAGCAGTGTTTAGAAACACCAGTCGGCCAGTCTATTGCCTAGGAGCCTGGGTGTCTGCGCTGAGCTCTCCCCCCCACCGCTCTAAGTAGGATGGTACATGCAGCCTCACTGCATACCGCTCTGCGCGCCGCTAAAATTAGCCCCCCTGGAACCAGATGGAATTCTAAACAGAATAAACTTTTCTTGACTTGATTATATTGAGCCTTTCCAAGCTCCGACATTAAAAAGAAAGAGAGAAGGCAAAAGAACGAGGGGAACCTTAGAAGCTAATTGCCGTGGGTCTGGCGTGCACATTGGGCATTGTGTTGAGTCGAGACGCTGCAGTAATGCCGGAGCCTTTCCCCGGGCCGTGTCTCCCAAAGGGGGAACTGTCACATCTTCCATGCGTTTGCGGTGGGCTTGCAGCTCCACACGGACTGCATGTGAAGCCGCTAATTAAAAGCAAGCGATCCGTAACTGTCTGGCTCACCAGGCCGTGCTCATCCATGTGGCCCCCATTGGCTTTCGTAGACCCCCTGGCCCCCGACGAAGGCTGTTTGGCCTCTGCGTGGGAGTGATTTTAAGAAAAAAAATGACATGACTCCCTTATAAAGCAACACCGGCAGTCAGGGCCGGAGTGGGACTCATTTTCAGCCTGGGAGCTTCAGGCCTCAGACCAGCCACTTTAGTTTACAACCTATTATACTGGAGATGTATAATTATATATAGCATTTAACAAAGCACTTATTCGTATTGTATACGTTATATGCCATAACGCCATACAATTTCTTGACACTAAAACTTGAATTATGGTTTGCAGGCAACGTTATACTTGCACGCCTGACATCTTGGCCCTGTAGCCAGCTAGCATACCTGTCTCATTGCAACCCGGTCTCACAGGAAGGCTTATAAATCACAACATTAAAGGGGCATTACACGTGTCATGAGGATGTATTTTAGGCTTTTCGCGTGTCAATTGTAGGCCATGCAACAAAACTACAATAACGTCCAGTTTAGGCAACAAAGCCTAAAACTGTACATAAACTAAGTAAAATGTGTACGGAAACAAAGTAACTTAAGTACAGAAAACACGTCACAAACGTCACTAAAAAACACGTGACAAACATCCCTAACGTAACAAAACAAAGCACACCAGTCTTGGACACCGGTCTCCTGGTTTAAAGTCATGTGTTTGTTGGACCCATCCACCTCCCCATCTGCCCAGCATTAGAGGTCTTTCTCGCTTTGTATTCTACAAGTCACTTGCTTTGAACCTGGCATATTTACACAGATGCATTTACATTGCAGTCAGTACAGACTACATGGCGTGAAAATAACATGTCTACAGCAAGAAAGGCATTCTTATTGCACGCTAAATGCCTTGCATTATCGTGCCATTCATACGCCTTTTCATGTGAACGGGCTGCTCATTGTAACCATCAAATTCTAGGGCTTGTTCTGTACCTTCACTCTCAAGACGTGAGCTTGTTTTAATCATAAACAACTTTCTGAGTTTGGCATATTTAGCCACTCTGTCCCTGCTGGCTGCAGTATTACAGTGTATTTATAAGATTCAATTAGAAGGATCTTGTCGCTGACTTTAACTAAGTCAGGGTACAAAAAACATTTTAACAGATGATTGAAATTAGGGACACTAGTACAGTGTGGCGTGGCCGTTCAGAGAGCGTGCCCATTCGGAACAGACCAATTGCTTGGCTCCTAGTATTGCTGCTTGCAGCGTTGTTGGGGGGGGGGTGCGCCCATTCGTAGTTGGCCGAATGCTTGGTCCCCAGAAGTGCTGGTTGCAGTGTTCTCGAGAACCTGCTCTTTGACTCCTGGGCAGTGAAGAATAGTTTGGTTGTAAAGTTAGTATATCCAGCATCCACCAGCAAAATTGAACTGCAGTCAATGAGCCGCAGCCTGTAAAGGCCAGCTGTGGACGACATGCTCGACTCAGTCCACAGAGCCCTGAAGCACCGCCCCTGCTGCTGCATAGAGCGCAAACGTTTCTTTCAAAGTGTATTAATATTTAATGTGTCACCTCTCCAAATTGCACAAACTAACTGCACCAATTTCTGGAGGTGTCGCCTGCAACTCTTAATCTAACCACTCACTGTGGGTAATCTTTATTGTTCTATTAGTCCTTTGCAAAAATAAAAGATGATCTGCTAATGGAAAACTTGCAGAAAAGGACCTCTGTCTTGTTTGGTAGACGTGTTATAGGAACAATCGTAGTCAGCGCTAACCTCAGTGACAAAGACTTTACTTTTCCTGTTACTACTTCACAATAAAAGTTACCTCATGTTTTGGCAGTTGAATCTAACTATACAGCAAGGAGTCTCTGTCTGTCTGTATGTGTGTATGTGGGTATATCCTTCGCATATCTCGAGAACCGGTCATCCGATCAACTTCACACTTGGCGGTTGTATTGCTGGGGATCCAAGGACGTGCAGTGTTGAAGTTGGTGCAATTTGTAAATGAATACAGAAGCGATAACGCTCTGTGCAGCAGCGAGGGCGGGGCTTCAGGGCTCTGCGGACTGAGTCAAGCATGTCCGCTGCAGCGTGGCTCATTTACTGTAGTTCACTTCTACTGCTGGATGTTGGATATACTAACGTTATAACTAAACTCTTCTTCACTTCCCTGGAGTCAAAGAGCAACTGTAAAGCGAGCAAAGATAATCTCCGACCCCTCATATCCTGCTCATCACCTCTTTCAGCTCCTTCCCTCAGAGAGGCGCTACAGGTCACTATCCTCTAAGAGAAAATGCTTCACAAACAGCTTTTTTCCATTAGCCAACAGGACACTGAACTCCTTCCTCCTCACACACCACTGACATGCTTTATTACCATGATTGTCCGCTGCTGTCTATTTATATATTTGTATTTATATTTGTATCGGAAAAAAATTCCACCGGCCTTGGTCGTGTGGCTAATAAACAATCTAATCTAATCTAATATAATCTAATCTATTCTAATCTAATCTAATCTAATGAGCGGTTCTCGAGAATGCTGCAAGCAGCACTTCTCTACGACACAACACTAAAAAAGAATAAATAGTATCAAAAACAGGGTTTGATTTGATGAAAATCTTAATGATTATAACTCTAATGGAAAGGAGTCTTTCAATGATCCAAATTAAAGCACTATTGTAATTTATTGTATTTATTACTGTACAACTTTCTGTCAAATAATCTCAGCCATGAACTCATGAGTTCTTTCAAAAAATAAATTGTAAGGCAGACAATAGCTAACACAACAGCGATCTGTAAACAAAGGAAGCTAAAGAGCACTTAGAATACAATACAAATTCCTTTAATGAAAAACCCCATGGTTGGTAGACGAGATGGAATGGGACTTCGACTCGCTCCAAACAGTGACTTTGATTACCAAGATTTGTTTGTTTCTACAAAATGACAGCTAAAACCCCAAGTCCTTCTCTAAACCAAAGTCTCACTACACTCCAAACTCGGCCCAGTGGTTGGCCACCTACAGAACTGCAAAAAAAAAACAAAGACGAGGGAAAAACCCCTTTGTATCAAAGGCTATCTTCTGGTGACTCCCCGGCTCGTGTTTATCGAACGCTGATTTTAATGCTCCAGTTTTATCATGGCGATTAACGTTGTTTAGCAATCAGTCAAACCGAGACTTCCCCTTGTCCGTGCGAGTGTAAACACTTGTCTTCTCAAACAGCTTCATTTGGATAAAGAAAGGACAGAAATGTCTCTGTGAATGTGATGGTATATTTTTTTGTATTGTTTGCTAAAGCAGAAGCACATGATGCAATGCTAGTGTTTATGGGGGGAAAAAGCAGTAATTGCAGTATCAGTCATATGTGAGCCATGACACATATGACCACCATGAATCGGCCTTTTCTCTCTCTGAAATCCGTCCCATCCCATCGCAGTTTTTCCACCGCTCGCTGGCTTAGCTCTCTGCTGCAAATTTTATATGATCCCCTATTTTCAATAACCTCAGTTTGCTTTGATTGCTTTAATCATCTTTGAATCTAACCAATTTTCAGAGTTTGCGGTAGCTCTGCCCGAGCCTGCTTGGTGGCGTGTGCGTGATTGAGGTGAGACACTGCTGCAGTAGCTCATTTGAGTTCCTCGACAGTAGGAAGGAAAACCTTTGGGAGAGGGGGGGGGGGGTGGATGGAGGTAATGTGAAGGGAAGAGTGAGGGAGCGACCCAGACGGTGACTTGGCTGGGGTCAGGTGTAAACATATGCACAGCTGGCAAGCAGATGTGCTCAGACGAGAGCCAGTGACCATGTCTTTTGGTTCCTTCCTCTCCGCTCACCTGATGTTCAGCTAATTCAGCAACAAAGAGTAGGCTGAACAAAAAAAAAAAATCACGCACATGTAAAATTGTGTGCAGACTGAAAATACACACAAGGGGTCTTGCAATGCAGACAGTAAGAAAAAATCAGAAGGGGGCGGGAGGCACAAAGAAATCAAAAGCTCTGGTTACTCCAGAAGTGGCCTATGCTCCTCTGTTACTTAGCTAGTCAAGCGAGTGTGTGGTCGATGAGAGAGAAAGTATAACATTTCCCATTTTCTACTTTACTGGAGTGGTCTGGGAGACTCATCGGATGGGATTTTAAAAAGATCTTTCAGTGCACATCCATGAACACGCCATGATTACATTCCTTTCACCCATTGCGTTCTCTCTTTTTTTCCGGCCTTTATACAGTACGTGCCAGGCCAGAAAGGACGGACAATTTTGTGCATTTTTGTGGATTTTCTTAGACCCCTAATCAAACTTTCAAACAAATGATCTCATGATGTAATGGACTGGAGAGACGCAAGCAACAACAAAACAAAAATCTCCTCTACTGCAAGAGCAATAACCAAAAGTTTACACCCCGGCAAACAGTTTAAATATTTACCAGCCTTAGTAAAACAGTCGGGGATTATCCTGTATTGTTATAACACTGAGAAAAGACTCTCATACTTTCCATATTTTCTGCTGATTCCATGAAGCTGAAAACAAGAAGAGGGATCAGATTAAAATCTCTTTGTACATAAACTACCCATTGACTCACTGTCTTCCTGTCGGAAGGAGCAATTAGCTCTCCGAGACAAAGATCTCAGACATGTTAAATGGCTGAAAATAAATAAATGTGGGTATTGCCGTTAGACTTTAGGCCCTGTTTCAATTAGAGCAGAGGCCGTGGTCTGTGTCTCTCACTGAGCTGCTGGCTCCTTCGAGCTCGGCTTCTATGGGGACTTTTTAATTGCTATGTTTTAGCTGAGAGGGAAACAGAGAGGGGAAATGTACTGTATTCATCTTGGCCTCCCACTATGCTTCACTCATGAAGGCCTGGGGTGATTTGTCTCTTTAACGCGGAACGCCGTACAGTGAAGTACAGTGCTGGTCAGACAATGCATTCATTCTTCCCATCATGAATGGAGATTTTCTTCCACAGGTCTTTTTTTTTTTTTTCTTCTTTCTCTTCAGCAGATTGATTTATGTGACATAATTTATTATGACCGGCTACCCGAGCTCCTTCAATTTCAGGAGGTAAAACGATCTGGAGATTTGCTAAAATCACAACACCTTCAATATAAAAGCTTTTGACAAAGTCTGCACTTGATATTCATCATTAGATTAGTGGCTGGCATCTGTTGAGCCTTATATAACTGATAAAAGTAGTCTGTGGCTCTTATTTTAAGGATTGCATTCCTTTTCAAACATTCCACACGATCTGCTGAAGTCGGTTATACTTTCGATGGAGCGTAAGATTTCAAACTCCTCAGCCTCTTTTTGCTTTTTCCATATCCAGCTGATGGCAGCCATGTCAACTATCAAAAAGCAGAGTCTGCTCACAGAGATGACTGATGAGCGTCGGTAGCCAGATCTGTGTGCGCGCTCTCTCTCCCAGCATCCAGACATGTGGGTCATAGAGAGAGACCAGATACACACCTCCTGATCTCTCTGCTGTCAGATCAACACTTTGTGTCAGCACATCTCTGCCGCTCTCACACTCTTTAGTCTGTTCACTGTCCTCGGGCATCCCATCAATCATTCTTTGCGACCCCAAATCTCTCTTTGCGCCTGCACCGCGCTGGGACGAGAATGTTTAAAGGTCCCTTTGTCCCTTTGAGTGCGGGAGCGACGTGAATTTCCTCTCAAATGCGATAATATGATGACGGTTACGCTATTTTCGGGGACGCCGCAGTCTCTTATTTGTGTCTCTCAACACTCATAATAAGCAGCGTGTGCCTTCCGTGGCGACGGTTATACCTTTCACCCTTCCCTCGCTCTCTCTCTGTGCGTTGCGTGATTACACGCAGGCAGATGGTTTGAGTTTGAGCCCTGCCGCCGCGCGCTAATATCAGACATGCTTTGAATTTATCTCACATCTTAATGGACGACAGGGTAGACAGGCAGTTTGCAAACTGCCGAACCATTTCTCTCGCCCTCTGTTTATTACCGTATTTATTTGACTGGATTCGAGGAATGGGGCAAATTGGCCCCTGCGAGGAAGAGACAGAAAGTGAGAGGGGTAAGAGCCTCACAATGAATGGTCTTGCATTTAACTGTTAAGACTGCGGTCATGGGAGCTGTCAAATGCTTGTCTGTCTGATAATAAACCTCATTACAGAGTGATCCGAACAATCAAACCATCCCATTTCCTCTCGGACAACTTGGGCCTCTCCCTCAGGTCTCTTCCTGCCTCTAGCAATATTGGATCAAAGTACTTAGCGCCAAGCTAATAAAGTGATTTTCACCAGCCCCAGGCTTCCACTAAAGAACATCTTCACACATTGTCTTGACCCCCAAAGGCCACAGGAACACATTGAGATACTTGCGCTCATTTTTATTTTTATGTCAGGCCTCTGCAGTAGTTGTAGTATCGCATTTCACTACAGTGGTCCACTCACTTACTGAAAGATAAACTCCTTTTGTTGATCTAAAGTGCTTTGCTTACGCTTCATCAGTTGGTCGGTCGGTCGGTCAAGCAGCAGTTTTTGGGAGGAGCGGCGGAGGCGAACGGCTCAGCAGAAGTGGCAGGGGGAACAAAGACTGGTTTATGGCGTGTGGCCATCAGACAGGCTACATCAACAGTGTTCGTCAGGGCCTGAGAATAGTGCCGAGGGCTGAGTCAGCCTAGCAGCAGCTACCCACAGCAAGGGGAAGAGAGGGAGAGATGTGTGCGTACTTGCGAGATGGCCAGATGCGAAGGGAACCAAGAGGAAAACGGGGGAGAGAGAAAACAACCCATGGTTCTTGTTAAAATGAGATTGTTAAGGATTCCTGCTGTGGGATTTACTTTTTTTTTTGGCGTTCACCGTTTGACTCCATGACTCCACTCTTGACCTCGTAGCACACAAACACAAATGGGGAGCTTGGCCTCCATAACGGCCCTGTTTACTGGAAATGCTGCTCACCAGGGACAATAAAGACTTATGATGCATACAAGGCTCCTGCCGACCTTTGCTGTTGTGGCCTAATGTAACTCCCATGCCCACAACTGCACGTGTATACTCTACACACGAATAGAAAGAGGAAAAAGGTGGTAAACAACATACACATGTGCCTTATAACTAGATAGTAAAGAGTGACTCATTTTAAAGCAAACCATGGGTAAAGATGCAAAACTTTACCGTCCTTTAATGAAGGCACGAATGAGAATTTGTCTTTGTCGGTTCGAGGGTTCAATAAAAACCCACATTACACATCCAGGGGAATAGGATTAGGTGTGCGCATATGGAAAGAGGTATACCTATTAAAACACAACCATGCAAACACATAATTTATGGAGCTTCTGTTTATAGCAACGGGACCCGGCATTGTCATCGACCTAACACTTAGAGTGTTGTGCGGTGAAGGGACGAGCTGTTTATTTTGTTTATCACTTCACTCTATCGACTGCATATGGAGTGTGTGTGCGTGTGCGTGTGCGCGCGCATTTTCATTTGGAAGTGATCTCCTGTGTTTTTCCTGTTGCAGAGCACAGAAGCGTGTGGTGTGGAAGCTCAAAGCTCTCGCCCACATCAAGAGAAACCATCCGGCCTTACAGCCACAAGCCCTCCCTCTCCTCCCCCCCTCTCAGGCGTAATAACAGAGCCATCAAATAGCCATATTTATAATCTCCGAACGGGCCAATTTTAAAGTGGTCAACTCCAGAGGTATAGGAATTGTTGAGAGCAATTTGCGGTTTTCATTCTTAAAGAGGCACCATCCCAGTGGCAAATGAAATAAAGTCAGCATCCTTTTTTTCCCCATTTGTCAATATGAAAGCTGGGTTCAATTACAGCTTTGGCTTTATTCTGATATCACTTCTAAATGATTTATTTAAATTGGGTTGGGCAAAAATGATTATATTATAATTCTGCTCCGTGTTTGTGTAACACAGAAATTAGAGCGTATATCATTTTCCAAAATGCAATGATGAGATTGCGACAGCCCGGTACAGCGCACTCTGCGTGGTATTACTGTTATATGAGAGCAGTTACTGTATATCTTCAGTAGCAAGTACTGTGTGCAGTATTTGTTATTATTTATCTTGACTTCACTGAGGTTTCATTCATCACATCATAAAAACTGCTTCTCAACACACCTTTGCATTTACAATGTTCATCAGCGGCTGAAACACCACTTTTCAGAGGTGGAAAGGAGAAGCTGAATGTGAGCAAATAGCATCTGGTTTATAGCGACACGTTGTGAGCAGAACCAGCAGCAGATCAGCATACATGAATACATTTCATCTGGTCATTACTGTGCAGTTATGGAGCCAAGCGCTCCTGCCAGTTTCCAGCCTCCTGTCACTTGCTGGTATCTGACACTGATGAAAAATGCAGCGTGTTTCGATCACCACAACATTACCATTCTGTTTTCTCTATACGTTGAGATCAGATGACTTCCAAGTGTTGATCTAGTATGATAAATGTAGTGCTGTTTAACTCAAATTCGCTCTTACTTTTTTTTGTTAGCCTGTATTTGCCTTTATAACTCTATAGTAGAAAAACTTGGAAGATGTAACCAATTAGAAAATAAGTTACTTTCATTTACAGTTAAAAGTTGCACATATAGCTGTATATAATGTAATAAACAGGACTGGATTAACCCTTTCGGAGGCCCAAGGGAAAAAGGAAGCACTTGGGCCCCTATTCAGCTCCCCAAGATAGCTTGTGATAGGTGGTGGCATATATTATTTGTAGCAAACAAATATGAATTAATCAAATTAACACAAACTAACTGTCACAGAGTGAACCTGGGGCTTCTGAGAACGCTGATGTCTGGGCCCTAGGGCGGTTTTTCATTTTGCCTGGTTAGCAAAAAGCTCTCGTAATAAAAACATGGACTCTTCAACAATTAACAAGTTATTTTCAATGTGCATACCCCTCTTTATAAAATAAGTCAGAATATATTTCTATCACCGAAAAGGCTCTTTATAGAGAAATGCAAATGACAGGTTTCTCAGCTCAATTTGTCTAAATAAATGGCAAGTCTGGCTTCACTGCACAGCGATGCAACAAAATATTAAGGATGAATATCTTGGGGCGCCCTGGTAGCCAGATGGTTACAGCGTCTACCACATCCACCCGCAGAGTCCCTGGTTCTATTTCTGCTAGATGCATGTCATACCCATGGATATAAAAAGAACTGGATACAGCGTTCATTCCTATGAAAGTTGCACAGTGGCGCATGAAGGCAAAATGGCTCGGCTGCCGAGTGATAAAAGTACCTTAAAAAAAGTACCTTCTGGGAATCGTACGCGTCCATTGGGCTCATATAGCAGGCGCAGTAGCGTTTCCTTTAACCCCGCCTCCCAGCCCTCGATCTAGTCTCAGTCTGGGGCTCATCCACATGAGTGGCAGCACGAAATTAACTCTGGGTTTGGCTATTAGTGCATTTGACAACTTTTAGGACCTAATGATTTAAATAAAGGCTATTTAAGTGTTCGTACTGGGAAGTTGATTTACCTCACAAAAAAAATGATCCACTGATTTACAGAGGTCTCCTTCTCAATGTAAGGCTGCATTCACACCAGATCAGGTATTGCGGCGATTCGCTGCAGGGTTGTGCGGCGGTGTGGGAGGGTCACTTTAATGACCCATTAACTGGGACGGTTAACGTCTTTTGTTCCGTCGCGGCTGGGTTGTACAGCTCTGGATCGCCAGTTGCGTGATTGGCCACAGCAGCATGATGTCGGGTTGCATTTCTCCAAAAGATGATTCTGGTTCTACTTACCGTCGCAGGCCACTGCGTTTCTTTCCGGCACCCCCTGTGGCCACCGCAGTCCAAACACACTACCCCCATTCAAAATGAATGGCCACCTGATCTGGTGTGAATGCAGCCACTATGGGAAAAGTCTTTTTTGGCCCAATGGCATCACGTGACGGACACAGAAGTTGTTTTGCTTGGTCATACCCCACTTTCTCTCTATTGTTTCCTGTCAACTTCCCTATTGTCTGTCAAATACAGGCCAAAGTACTGCAAAAAAAAAGATGAATATCTGTCTATTATTCATGAGTGCGGCTTATGAGCTATGTGTGGTCCTCATAGATGTGAAGTATACCAAACACTGTCTGACATGAAGAACCCAAACAACTTTCCTAATACTAAAACAGTTGAAATTTTTCCATTTCTTCGGCCTATTGACCATCTTTTTGGAAGGTAACACAGTGTATTTTAGAAACAAAGACATCTGCAGTTTGAAACTACACTAAAATACAAAAGAGCGGTTGCTTTTGACCTGATGGCCAATTATTCAATGATTTTCCCCCGACTTGAAAATGACGGAACTACTGAATATTGCATCCATCGTAATCGCATTGTTTACTGATGCTGTGTCCTTGCAAGTGCGTTTTGACTGTGTGATATGCAATGCCAGACCCGTAGCTATTAACTCCAGCCTCCTTTCATCTTTCTGTCCTTTCTTTTCGCTCTCTGCCCCTGAAGGGTTGTGCTCACGCATGCCACCCTCATAATCAGCCATTCTGATATTCAAATGAGTGCAGAAAAACATCATTCGCACATGTGCAGTTGACGACCAGAATACATCAAGGGACAGCTGGCATGAAAATGGCCTCTCATTTTTTTTTTTTTTTAACTTTGTAAAACGGGGGATTAAAATGGATAGAAGTGAAGCATAAGGAAGAAATATTGAGGAAAAGGGGCCGAACGCAGGGAGCTGCAGAGCTGTTAAAACACGGCCTGCTGTCTGAGCAGGAAGGAAACCGGGCTTTATACACTGCTCAATAACTTCCTGTTAAACATCCGCAAATCACAAACTCACAAAGGGATTAAAAAAAGAGTATACCAGAGACCTGGTGTCATCTAAACATTGGTTGTGTATTTATGTGACTCCACTTGTAGGAAGCTGACCACCACCAGGTTCCTCCGAGTGTGTGTGCTGGATGGGATGTGTGTATCATATAGAGGAGGATGTTATCAACATGGCAGTGATGAGAGATGAATGGCGTCCCACGGGGCCGGCTTAAGCCCCTGCACATGTGCACAGCACTACCACCCACTAAAAATACGACTCCTGGATACTTTTCCGACTTCTGGCTCTGTCCATAAATCAGCCGCCGGACAGCGGCGCTCGGACTTGGCAGCGAATCAGACGGGCCTCCAGTGACTGGGCCTGTCCGTCATCCTGCCACTGCTGCCTCAAGCTGCTTAATTAATGTGGCAATTGAATGCTGCATATCATAATGAACACACAGCCCCCTCTATCTGAGCCTTCCTGGGCTTGTTATTCTTGGTCCCCGTGAAGGATACGTCCCTGTGTATGTTCGGATATTTATAGGTAATGGATCTATTAAAATGCATGAGGACGAATTAAAAAACAAATACATGCGAAGGTGCTCAAAGGAGCTTGGAATGTTTGGAAAAGGGATTTTCAGTTTGATGTGTTTTCACAGCGGAGCTGTCGAATTTATCACTTTCACTTTTGTTGGTGTTACTCCGTCGCCTCATTTCATCATGGAGAACACACAGGCCGTTTCTGCTGCAGAGATTTTTCATTTTCATGAGGATTCCTGCTCGCTGCAGCGTAAAATATGCTCAGGAAGCTCACTTAAAAGAGTTAAGTAACCTGTCCAACAGCCCTTTTCAAAGGGAAGACATAAAAGGTTCACTTTAACCAACCGAGTGATGACAGAGACAAACATGTAGCACTTTTTCCACCATTGACCATACAGAAAATCTAACCTTTATGGAGGGTTATAACTCCCTGAGCTCATTGCTCAGCCTCAGATGGTGCTGTTTCTCTAAGCAAAGGGGGAAACTGTATCAAGCTGACAGGCACAGGTAGAGGTTAATGCCTCTCCATTTGTAACTCTTTGCCGTGCGTAATGCCACCTCCCTTGGTTATAAAGACTTCATAAATCAATGTGTGGATCCTCTGCGATTCTAGAGGCGGGCTGATTTACGGCTACAACTTCTAACAGACTTCTCATCCTTTATCCTCCTTTATCCCCTCCCCTCTCTTTGCTGAAGCAACTATTCCCTTAACGCTCTTTTTCACTCTCTCCTCTCCAGGTGTCTGGACTCTGACTTAGCACCACAGCAAGCCAACCAACACACACACACACACACACACAGGAGAAGGATCTACTTGTAGGGAGGGCTAATAGGATGTGACATCATTTATGGCTGACTGGGGGTAATGCGTGACATGTCAACTCTCTACGGTGGGATGTTTTTCAGTGGCATTTTTCAAACCTGCCACAGAGCGGAGTTTAAAATATAGCTGAATTACACAGCAGTGCAGTTTCAAATAGCAGCAATACGACAAACCTTGAAGGGCCGAGAGTGTGCGCCCTGTATGGGGGTTTATCTCTGCCAGTGGAGGATTCCCGTCTGTCACAAATCACGCATTTTGATCAGGTCGACCCTGGCCTGGGCTGGGGAAGTGGGCTTGTATATACATTTGGCCTTCTTCCCTCTGAATTATGACCCAGGGCTTTTAATGGCGAAGTAGTTGCATGCACATGATGCACTTTCCAGATCAGTAGAAATAAATCAACACACTGTATGTCAAGTCACACTTGAGGGGTATTTAGGGGATTTTAACCTGTAAATTTGAGGTACCTGCTGAGATTATATACCTCTGCAATACTAATATACCTCCTGTACTTTCAAAGATTTCAATACCAGTAACCAGTCAGACACTTATTATTCTTTTTTTGTCTCAAGCCATATACTATTTCTCAAGCTTCACTGTTCTTGTTGTACTGGGAAGACCTTCAATGAGTCGACTTTGAACCCCAGTCCAATTTCTCCATGCAACTCAAAACCGTTAAGAGTCATTTTTTAAAGAGTCTTTGTTTCGGTCATTGAAAAAAGGAAACAGTCTTTCTTGGATATGTTTGTACTCAAAATAGTGGACCCTTTGTTTTAAAAGACTTCCATTTGTTATGGCTTCACGGCTCTATTTCTGCTGTGGAGTTAGGTAAAAATGTAGTCTCGGATAGCCTTTGACTGAGCGTGCAAGAGTGCGTCTCTTTGCAAGTCATTGAGGAAGCTTAGTCTTTTAGCGATCTGGAGGAGAGAAGGGGGCAACCCCAATAATCTTGTTTGACAGCTGGGAGCAGGGGCAGCGAGGCGATGGTGTCCCACAATGCAACTGTAAAAACAAACACCATGTGAGTGTGTGAAGAGGGGTGGGAGGCGCCGTTCACCACATTCTGGAGCGACGTACAGTATGTATACACACTCGCGTACATACTCCACATACACATGCAAATAGGCCTCGCTTGCATCGGACTTTAATCCGGTCCACTTGACACACGTGTATTATGACAAGCACAACCTCTATGTGTCCCGATTTCCCTCGCTTTCTGTCTGTTGTTCTTTCAGAGCGGGCCGAGGGTTTCTAATCCTGTTAAGACTTGTCAAGACTAATACAACTACAGGTCAAAGCACCACCACTGCTAGCCCTCCACCGCCACCCTGAGATCAGGGATGTTGACACAGGGTAAAAGAGCAACTGTGTTTGCCTCTTTAGTGGTTACTGTCAAACCATCGTGAACCATTCCTGACTATACAGAGAGTGGGGAAATCTCGCCATTTACTCTGTATCATGATGACGTTATAGCCGGGTTTCCTCCAAAAGTTCCTGGTAATTTTAGTACCGGGACTACTTTTCAAAGTTCCTTCAGCCCATTGTTGTCTGTGTTTCCACTGCAGTCTAAAGACCTACAAAGATTAGACAAATTAGTCCGCTGATGCATGAAAAAGCATAATGACAAGGGACGAGGGCTACTGGTGGTTGCAGGGGTGAACACAATCTACAGCCTGCAGTTCAGTTTGCCCGCCCGTTTCATCTAAAAACACATAAAAAAAAAATAAATAAACCGACATACTGCTGCATTGTAAATTTTGATGCAGATTATTAGTCGTGAGGCCGACAGCAAAGCCTAACTTTACTGTAAATGCTATGAAACAAAGAAAAATGTTCTACCCTCATCCTATAATGGTCCTAAATCAATTCTAGAGAGCTTCCTTGTTTTATGAATGAAGTGGTAGAGTTGAAGCAGCTTTGCTGTGTGCGTGTTTGGCCAATCAGTGACGGTCACCCTTGCAAACTCCCCCCCCTAAAGTTCCTGTTCTCTCAGAAGGACTAAACCCCTGAAGAGGGACTTTTTGGGGGGTTAAAAAGGGCCCTGTAAAATGTCTCCAGAACTTAATTTAGACCCTGGTCCCTGGTTCGAAACGTAATGAGTTCCTCAAAAGGTTCCTAGTTCTGCAGTCAAAACAAGGCTTTTGTGGCATTGGAGACCACTGTTAATCCTGTACTGCAACTTTTGAATCAGAGCTTTTTTCAAATTAACAAATGACCTTGACATAATGTAAATGCATTTTATTTTATAAAAAAAATATATATACATAATCAGCACCGAAATCTGTCTCAACCTGCTACCCCCTACATGTGCAATTAAAGTTGATACCAGAGAAAGCTCCTAACAAAACTCCTTGCCATACTGGATCATTGGAGCAACATGGAGTGCTACATGCTGCCCTCCTTCTGCTGTGTTTCTATCCCAGGTGATGCAATAGGTTTTTCACCTGTGATATACTTTATACTATGATATATGATATACTTTACAGAGCACAGTTTGCTCCATGTTGCATCACACAGAGGCAAATTACTTTCATATCACTCAGGAGACATTATCAAACCTCAAAACTATACTACATTAGATTCTTTAGTGTTTCTTTAAACACTGTTTGCATCAAACCAGCACCCATCACACACACACACTGACACATGTTAATGAAACAAACTGAAAGCTGATATCTGTAACTTTCCTCCCATTGTCACCTCCCACAGCACAAGAAATCTACAGCAGTTGTTCTGGAAGGTTGTGTGAAATATAAAACCTGTTTTATATTAGATTCAGTCATGAAAAAACTATACATGTGGAAAAGCTACAGCAGCAAAGTGTGATAATACTTACTGAGGCTTATGGTATTGATTTCACATTTTGCACCGAAAAACAAACATGGTTTGAAAGGAATCACCTCCAAATGGTATGAGACGACAAGCCACGACCAGCCGATACAAACTTTTCAGCAATCCTACCTACCTACGTCCACCATAAACAAGAGGGGTTTTGTTTTAGAATTACCACAAGCGAATATTTTAATGATTTCTTCATTTAAAAAGATATTACAAATTACCATCTTTATTAAACATAAATGTAAAAAAAAAATGTAATCACTTTTGGTAAATAATGCACTTTATCACTTAAAAGGGACTTTTGTATATACTAACTTTTATTAGTGCTGTCAAAGTTAACGCAATGATAACATGTTAGAGCATAGTCGTTTTAACGCCACTGATTTCTTTAACGCATTAACGCAATTGACCCGAGCTAAAAGAGCTAGAGAGCTAAATAATGCTCCAAACTTGCGCAAAATTTTGGTGAGGAAAAACTTTTCAAAGGGGTCCCTTGACCTCTGACCTCAAGATATGTGAATGCAAATGGGTTCTAAGTGTACCCACGAGTCTCCCCTTTACAGACATGCCCACTTCATGACTATCACGTGCAGTTTGGGGCAAGTCATAGTCAAGTCAGCACACTGACACACTGACAGCTGCTGTTGCCTGTTGGGCTTGAGTTTGCTATGTTATGATTTGACCATATGATAAAGGCAGTACCTGTGAGGGTTTCTGGACAATACTTGTCATTGTTTTGTGTTGTTAATTTATTTCCAATAATAAATATATACAAACGTTTGCATAAAACAAGGATATTTGCCCACTCCCCTGTTGACAAATCTTCCTTTAAGGTAAAAAAATGTGTGATTAATTACGATTAACGATGGACAATCATGCGATTGCTATATTTCAAACGATTGACAGCCCTAATTTTTATATTTTGAATTATCTGTGTATTTTATGTATTTTCAATCAAACATTCCATTGATTTCAAAGCTCCGTGGGCTCAGACTGACGAGTCTCTACTGTGCAGTTTATTAAAAAATAAAGACTGTTTTCAACTTTGATTTCGCACTTGCCTCTCTAGTGCTCAGCTTAGTGGTCAAGCTTTACCGCAGC
The DNA here is from genome assembly GCF_015220745.1 of Sebastes umbrosus. Classification (NCBI taxonomy): domain Eukaryota; kingdom Metazoa; phylum Chordata; class Actinopteri; order Perciformes; family Sebastidae; genus Sebastes; species Sebastes umbrosus. Next base: position 20,245,599 of record NC_051286.1, on the reverse strand, counting down.
GTGCAGCAGCGGCCCTGTTTGGCCTAACTTAACAAACCTCATTATTAGACCGGGGAATCTCTTTATGACAGCTACTTCTAAATAATGGCTCACTCTTCAGAGTGGCTGGACACGTAATGCTTTCAACAGCAGTGAACCAGCGCTGCCCGGCCTTGTGCTTGTGAGCTGTTGAACAGACACAATGAGAGCGTGTATATGCGTGAGTTCATGTATAAGGGTCTGCTCTGCCATTATTGGATCTGCAGGACACAGTATGTTGACCCATGGGACGGGGGGGTGGGGGTTTCACACCGACGCACACGCTACGACACACAAACACACGCTGTGGTTTCTCCTGCGGCCGCTCAGCTCATTCAGGCTCTGACCACCATCAGCAGCCCCCCTGCCTCGCCGGCTCCCCATCCCCAGGGATCACACAGCGTTGCTGGGCACTCACATCCTCAGCTGTGGGCAGAGAGCCAGCAGTTGGGGGGGGGACACATGGAGGGCAGAGAGAGAGAAATCTGAGAGGAGGATTTATTAAGGAGGAAAAGAAAAAAAGGTGGATGTGAAGAGGCAAGGGAAAGGTGGAAGGGAGGTGGGGGGGGGGGTTACCTATCACATACTTTATCATATACAAAAGTTCCAAGTGTGCCTGTCATCCCGGAGACTGAGGTAGGAGAGCTGAAGAGTAAACGTCTGTGTGCTGATGGAGATGAGGCGACGGTGACATAGGCTACACTGTGGCTATTGTACAAAGCTTTGGAGGAGTTTGCCTATCTTTATGTGATCTCTTAATGTAAATTAAATATATTCAATATGAATGTTATTACAATTATAATATAGACATATTTTCCTGACAAAAAATAATCTACTGTAATGTGTTTATATGTGCTTTACTATTCTAGCCACCTTGAAATGTGCTTGTTTTTCAAACTTCTTGTCTGAAAACTATAAATAGCAAAATGTCCACTATTGTTCTGGACTCCCATCAAGGAAAAAGCTGTGTCATCACGGGGGAGGTAGTAAAGTGGGAAATCTAGGCTTGCCCTCTAGGCCTGTTAATGCCTTCTTTTCCTGGACACACATCAGCACATTTAGGGTGTGAGAAGGAAAAGGCAAAGAAGGGACTGAGAAAGGGAGACATTGAGCGAGGACAGAGATGGAAAGATAGCAATAAATGCAGCCTGTCAGGAGATCAGAGAAATCAGAGAACTTTGCTCAGCAACAAGTTCCCCAGCATCCTTTCCTCAGTTTAGGCCCTGCCAGCCCCCACATAAACACGGTGAACCTGTGGAAAGTTTCCTCTCTGGAGGGTCCCCTTCTCTCCGCGCTCGTTTTATATCGCTCTATCTGGACCTCGACTTTCTTGTCTTGTTTTAGGAAAATTCCGCTGGTGGTAATGGTGTGCGCCCCTGCAGCCCTAACGTCTTCCATGTGACCATAACGGGGGCAAATTTCCAGTTTGTGTTTGTTTTAGGCAAACAGATCAGTTGCCACTTCATCCATTTAGTTTACCTCTGCCCTGGAAGTTGACGTTCTACCAGACTCTTGCGTGGGCGCGTGGGCGCTGAAAGCCCCAAAAATCCCCACCCCCACCACCAACCCCGTGCCAACCCGTCACCTCCCTCCCTGAGCTGTACTTTATTTTCAACATCATGTGACAAAGTCTTTGATATCAGGCTTGAGGCCAAGAGGGAATGGGAGATGGAGACAGGGAGACATTTGCATAGGCTTGTTAAAAGTCACCAATTAGGAAAAAGGCCTCACACATAGTGGCTTGGGCTTTGCCAGGGCATAGTCACAAATCAGGACAACATCGCCATCTGCAGGAGAGCAGCAGGATTGGAACCAATAAAAAAATCTGCCACATCTCAATGCTACCAAAACAATACAATTAATACAAAACGAGGAGTAATATTATATTTTTTCATATCAGCAGGCTGTAGTTTAGTCCTGACAACACAGCTTAAAGAGAAGTCAATATAAATGTCTTGCTTCTTGGCCTCCTCAGCGCCAGGTGGCGCTCTGATCCCGTTCCGAGTTCACGACTGCGGTAAGAGCTGGATGATGGCCTTGTTTGTTTAGCCAACAGTGTTGACGCCCACCCACAGGTGCCAAAGGTATAGTGAGCACCGTGCCAGCTGTTTGCAAGCCACAGCAGCCCCTGCGCTGCTTGGCTTCACCCTGCCTGACTGCCTGATCTCACAGGAAGGGAGGAAGTGGTTGAGTTACCCAGCAGCAAATTTGAGGTTTATAAAGGGAGAAAGCCGTAAAAAAAATCCAAGTGCAGTTTCCTTTAACTCAGCAGCTAGCCACGGTGAGGTACTCTGTCTTAATCTGTAATTCTTTCATTGTCATTAGTCAATGTTGGGGTCGCCCTCAACACACGGTCTGAGATAATGGAGAAGAAACGTAAAACGCTACTGTTTTTATTGTTATTATCCAGTGGCGTACTTCAATAGAGAGACGACAGGCACGAGTTCCAATTTCATGGAAGCTTGATTGCCTTGTAAAGTTAGATTCATTACACTATTAATCCGTTGTTACCTGTGTCACACCAGGGAACCACCCGCAGCGACCACAAGCAGGCAACTCACGGTGAGACCAGTAACCAAAAATATTGCTCATGACACCAGTCATCGCTCTGGCTAGCTCGCAAATAGTGCACACATTGCACACGCTGCAGGGGGGAATACCTTTGCATTTCTCATGATAGCATAAAGCTGCATTTTATTTGAGATGTGAAATCAGTTAGGCATGTCTAGCATTTGGATTTCATGAAAGCCTACCTTAGCATGGCCCTGTCTTTGCCAAGAAGTAATGGGAAGAGGGGGGTACAGTAGTGAGAGCTGGCAGCGCCGCCTGGCTTGTTATTGCCAGTACAACGAAGCTCAGTTCACACTCAGCTGTGGCATATTTGGAAAACTTCAAGCAAAGCGGCGAGAAGAAGAAAAAAAAAGCTTTTAAATCAGTTCCACTCTCCAGTAAATTACAACCCTGCATTTTTAATTTCCTCTCTCCATACAATGTTATTCATTGGCATCCAAGCCAAACATGGGCCCCTGCAGCCAGCGTAAGCTCTGCAGGACAAACTGTCCTCTCATGCAGTCGCTACCTGTCAGGAGCACAGGGGCGTGACTGAAAAAATGCATTCCTTGATGTGGAGCTGAGAGGCGTGTGAGGTGGAAGAAAAAAAACGGGAAAAAAAGAACAAATAGAGACTAAACCGCCGAGCGTAGATTTAATCTACAAAAATGGTTACGTGCCCAGGATTTGGACTGAGTCGTAAGTGGTTTGAGATAGTCTAAACCTGATCACTGATAGCAGCCATTGGCAATTACTGTAATAAGTTTGTCCAGATGAATACTGTGGTCGAGAGGTGTCTGCGGCTTTTAAGAAGATCCAGACGTGCAAATAAATGTAACTAAAGTCCTGCAATGTATTGAAGATACAAAACTGCTGCCACGTCGAATGCTGAATTCGTGGACTTTGCGTACCAATATTTCACGGCAATAATATCGCAATTACACGCCAAGAAGAGAATGTGCATACCCAAACATGCTTAGTCCATGCTTCAGGAAACTGTCTAAGCTCCACTAACCACTAGAAAGAGGCAGACTTGGCTGCTGAAATAACATTATGAGACTGTTACTATAATAGCAAAGCCTCATTTGTTAGCATTACATATCTAAATACCATCTGAAGACCATGGCTCATTCTGATTAAGCAGGGTCTTGTAACAGTGTAACATTTCAAACAGTTTTTACATCCACTGTGCTGTAGAGTGTAGGCCCCATTACCGTATATCTCCTGTTTGCAACCAAGCGACCTTCCAGTCTGGAGTTAAATTTCATGTTGCATTGAGCAGATGTGTTATCAAGTCTGAAACGGATTTGGTTTTACTTTATCAGAGCCTGACTGAGTGTCAGAAGTTGTTGCATTATGCAGGAACAATATCATTTAAAAAGGTATTTTACCGTCACAGTATATCTGCTTTTGTCATCAGGTCTGAATACTGTAGGACTGTTTGACAGAGATGTCGAACAGGTTTCAAACATGAAAGAGGATATGAGATCTCGTTTAGCGAGCCAGACTGCCAAGACTCGCCATGGTTCTGCTAATTCAGCTGTTTCGGTGCCACACAAGGCGATAGGATAAGGCACCTGGCTTTTGCTTAGACAGGCCTCGCATGTCTACGTAATCCAGAGAGACAGCAGAGGGCAGGGCTCGAACTTCTCGTTAGATTTAGCCCAGAACACAACAACATAATCATGTCATTACCCTTGGGCCATTCTGCCACATTGTTGTTGCGGGGTGGGAGACACTGGATTTGATTTCAGCAGACTTAGCTGACCTCTGCTTCGTGGCCCACCAGAACAGGGGAACTACAGCGGGCCGTCCTCCACGCTGGCACGCAGCCAAGCCAAACATTTTAACTTTCATAGACAAAAACAAAACCGTTTCGCCTTTCTTTCCCCCCATTTCTCCCAGTTCTAAAATATTTTTTTTATAAAGCATTGAGAGGACATGCTTCTACTAACTTTTTGGTCTTGCAATTTTTATGCTGCTGTTGCAAAATTCGGCCAAAAATTCCTTCGCACACCCCCTCTGTCTTTCTGCTCCAGTGTTGATTATTTTGCTTTTTGTCTTTTCTTTCCTCCTAAATGTGTTATTCATCCTGTTCCGTGTGTCTCCAGGCACACTTCAGAACTGGATATAAAATAAACAGTCGCGTTTTCACCCCTGTCGCTAGGCCTTGACTGCATATACCTGTAACAATAAACAGCTGGGTTTCTGGGCTTCTTTATACTCATCTCTAGCTGTTCGAGGACAGAGGCACAACAGGAACTAGACTGTGTGTATGGATTTGCTAGGCAGGCGCCCACTCCGAAGAGTAGGGTTGGTGGACGCTACTAGACCATGATAGAGCGGAGGCTGCTGGCAGGTACTGTGCGCTCTGTCTGGCAGAGCTGAGGTTTACCTTGGAGTGACACCAACCATCTGCATGCTATAAGGACTAAATTGCCAGCTTGATGTCCAGCAAGCGAGACAAAACCGTTCCACATACATGAGAATGTGTGTGTTTGTGTGACTTTGTGTATGGCTGTGTAGGAGAACCAGACAGAGAGAGAAATACTAAGACAGAGCACAGACAGCTGTTACTGTACAGAAGCCATCTCATTCTGTAAAACTCATACAGTATGTAAATGTCATGTTCCGTTTTACTGCCTTGTTTTTAGTTACAGTTGCTCCAATCAATATTATTATATGAAAAATGGATGGAATTACTAAATCGAATGTGAAAGGGTTCATTCATGGTGATGAACTGCAGGGAATTATAACTGACTTTGCAGTTCTCCTACGGAGCGTTTTAGAGTCTTTCGGCTCATTGTTTTGGTTTTAGAGACCACAACTGCATTGTTTTGGACTGATAACCTGTCTACACTACATGTTTGTGGTTTTTACTGTAACTAAGAACTGATGAAGACTAGGCTTGCTGCGGTAGTCAGTGTTACCAGTGTTACATGCTGTTCGGGCATACACCGATTACATTACTTGATCACTGCCCCGACGTTGTTTTGCTTTTTTATAGAAATAAAACCCAGTTCATTTTCGTGTATCAGCAGCGTGTTATTAATACATAGTCGGATGACGGACGCTACAAACTGAAAATGAAAGTGTCTGCTTCGTACAGAGTCTGAGCAAAGAGCAGCAGGAGTCAGATTTCACACACATGGGACAAGAGAGAGTTGACAGACAAGACGATGGCGGAGGATTTGGTGTCAAAGCGGAAAGCAAAAGCGCCTACTTGGCAATATTTTAGATTTAAACTCAATGCTGTAAGGGAACCATAACGTTAATGAGGCAATTGCCATGCGGAGGACGGAGCGGTCACTCTGGCACCAGGTGGAAACCTGCAGCCCCGCAACAAAAGCTCGACCAGAGAGGCCAGACCCACCGCCATCCAACGTTAAAGATCAAAGTATGCGCTCTACATGTATTGAGCGTCATCTTTTCTTGTAAAATGTCGGTGTAATCGTTAACACCGGTGTCAAAAGTTTATTAATCGGTGGGAAAATTTCCTCACCGTGACATCCCTAATGAAGACCTGGTCAATCCTTTCACACCAGCAGCAAAACACCTTAAATGTAAATCCAGTTGCCATTGACTCAGTACTTCTAGATATGTGAGTTAGGCGGTTAAAGCGTAGCTATAGAGCCTATGCCTGTAGCCTCTATACCATCATAGCTTGACGTGTACCTCTAAAAACTGTAACTACTGTACATGTCGGGGCTACTGCGACAAGTTTACAATACCAGCAGAAATGGTTGATACTGAGGACAACATTAAAGAGGTTGATGGAAGTCTTCTCCTTTTCAGTAACACACATCTGGTAAAGCTTTTACACTACAAACCTTCTGTTCACCAAGATCGCTGATCTCTATGAACGAAATAAAGAAGCCTCCTATTCCGTAATGACACAAGGCAAAAAAGTAAGGGCGGGGGGAAAAAATCGATACAGCATAGTATCGTGATATTTTGCGTGGCAATATTTTATCGGTACACAGACGTCAAGTATCAATCTTCTATTATATAAACTATTAAGTATAATCCGATGTCCATGTCATGTTGCAAGAATGCTAAATAACGCTCCAAAGTTACGCTAAATTTTGCTAGGAAAAACATCTGACCTCAAAATATGTGAATGAAAACTCTGTATCTTATTAGATAAAAACGATGTCGACAAATACTCAGCATATCGCAAAATTGTAATAGGATCATATCGTGACTTAAGTATCGTTATAAAATTGTATTGTGGGGATCTTCATATCATATCCTCTGGTGATTTGCAACCCTAAAAATAAGGTGGTGCTGTCAAATCTGACCCTAAAGTTAAAATCAAAACCTATGTCGTACTGTAGGTATCTACAGTGTTAACTCCTTAGGTCGACTATAAATCCAGCGTTATGTCACTGACCTCTTTCACATGATGGGTCTTGCACTAGGCTCAGGCACATGGGATATGCGGATTGGAGTCCAGATCCCCTCCTTTGTTCTGTTTCATCGTCTTTTCTGTTGACCCTGAGTATCAATAAAGCAGATATGACTGGTAAACAATGAATCATTCAGTAAAAATGTACACTGTGGACAGACATATGACAAGGAAACACTGATGGAAGTGCAGCTATTAGCTGACAAAGGAGGGCTGTAGTAAGGTAACCTTGAGAATTGGCAGTTCGAGCTATAAAGTGTCTAGCTGTAGCAAATTCACTAAATCTAGTTGGGATTATGGGTTTGGTATGCAGAGAGAGTTTCATAAATAATCTTCCTAGCGTCTCAAGACAAAACACGCCGGACAGACGCCTTGAATTCAGCTGACAAGAAAATTAAAAGCCTTCATTACCCTTAAGTCATCTAGGGGAAACAAACTTTAACAACTCAGACAATCACAGTATGAATGTCGTTTGGCCAATCCACAGCCAGCTCTGGAGGTCTGATTAGTTTTCCAGAAGGATGTGGGACTCACAAGTGTGGCAGCTGCTTAAAATAAAGTGACAATATTTAATGGGGTTTCAAACCTCAGCGAGTCACTGCATCCTGCCAAGCCCCTAGTGATGGCACACACCCAAACCCCGGTTTTATCGAACAGGACATGGAGGAGTGAGCTTGTTCTCTCAGCTCAGTGCCATTAGGAGGCCTGGATGCAGTCAACCATTTTCAGGAGTTGGGTTTCCCATCAGCAGGAGCTTTTTATACGTGCCATACGTGCACACACACGAACATTTGAGGTAAATGCTCTCCTGACAATCAATGGCATCAGAAAACCCTGTAAAGTCGAGTTAAACCTAATAGGGTCAGGTCAATTTGTGAGGTCTGGGCAAAGCTGTTTTCATTATGATGATAAAATCCTAATGAAAAACATTCTCTGGAGATTTTCACTTCATATGTAACTAGAGTGTAATGTGTGCAATATCGCTTCATCTCTTTTGACTGTCTCTGTTGCAGTCAGTTCAGTCTACGCTCTGTGATCAAGGGCAGCTGAAAGAGGTGTTCAGTCACACACACTCGCACACACATAAAGAGAGGGAGAGGGGAACTCAGAGACTAACAGGAAATGCAATTACTGTCTGTCTGGGCGCAGCATTCCTCGACAGTATGGCCAATTTCACAGCAATTTTAGTGAGTCAACAGGTCGTAAGTAATCATAATGAGCACCTTAATGTTTTCACACGGAGCAGAGCACCCCTTTGTGGTTTCATCCCTTGACCATTTGATCCGTCTAATCATCTACAAGCTATTTAAACTGTACACAGGAGCTGCGGGCTCGTACAAGTCCCCAGAGGAGGCCTACCGCCTCTGTGTTTGTGGAATACTGTCATTTAAACACTGTGTCAACAGGGATCGGGTTCCTCACATGGTTTCTCTTTTGCTCAAAAGGCTTGCGACGTACAGCAGAAGTGGACATTGTGCTGACAGTGTGCTGTCAGGGCCTCAGGTAGTGAGTGGATATTTTACGCTGCAGGTCATTATGGCACCCCACTTTTCAAGTTGTGTCTGACAGGTTATGGTTAGACCTTTGTTGGGGACTGTGCTGCAAAGAACATAAATAACAGCTTTAAAATGGATGGCTGCAGGGCAGATACTATCAAGTGTCGTCTGCACCATCACTTGATCAAACAGACATCCAGAGCGAGTGAAATAAGATCTGCGAGATTGATCTAAGATCAATGGTTTAAGGGACTTCTGAGACAATTGCAAAAAAAGCTGCTACTTTGCTTAAAGGTAGAGTATGTAACAATTGGCAGCATCTAGTGGTGAGGTCGCAGATTGCGACCTCTTCCGTGCGCCAAGCGTGTAGGAGAACTATGGTGGCCGACGTGAAAACGCGAATGGCCCTATCTAGAGCCAGTTGTTGTAAGAGTAGCGTAGCTCAGTTGGAGAATAGCAGAGCCAGTGCATAGAGTGTGTGTGTACGTGGGAAGTGAGTGGTGAAGCAAGAGAGAGAGTGGCGAGGAATGTGTGTGAGCGAACAAGTGAGCTAGTGGTTCAGAAGACCGAGTTAGTTTAGTTTTGAGAATATCAAGTGAATGTACAGTGGTTGAAGTTTGTGCAGAAATAAATGCTGCACCTGCTAATTTTGAACCCGTCAGAATTCTTTTAATGATTAATTTACAATATTTTTTTTAGGAAAAGTCATACTTTTATTAAGCACCTTTGTAAAAGTTCTGTGGATGTAGTATTTTTTTTTTTTTTTAAATATTCGTCTACATAAAAATATTATCAATAAGACCTTCAAGTGTCTCTTTTCTCCTGCTTTTCAAAATGTAGCTTTTTCTCAGATAACGTATTAAAAAGAAGAAAATAAAAATTGTTATTGCTGCATGCATACAGAGATACAGTAGAAGCAGACACACAACTGCACTGAAGAAACACACACATGTTCACATGTACACTGACACCACACAAGCAGCGGCTGTGAGTCCAGGTTGTCCGTGCATACCCCTGTCAGAGCCAAAATGATTAAACAAATACCCCCTTTGTGCGCAGCAGCCTTGATTAAGCGGAGTTGTATGTACCCTCTGAAAAAGAAATACAGGAAAGTGCCTTTGGTGGTGCCAAAATTCACTTGCCCTGTTAAAACATCGCTGCTGTCAAAGTTGTTTTTACTCTCTCACATGGAAACTAAATTTATCATGCCTCTCCTGAGCATTCAGCGTTTTTATAAAAAACAGAATGAGTGTGATTATTTATGTGAAAAATAAACACTGAAACTTTATCTGCATTAGTGGTCACAGAATGCTGACATCAATAAATTTCAGCAAGAGATTATTTGCAGTGCCGCGATAGGAGTGGAAATAGGTTTGTTGTGGTTTACTTAATAGATTGCTGTTTAACAGGATACAACATTAGTGATCGGGACCTGACAAATTCAGAGAGGAAAATTTGTCTTCATTTATTGGCATTTTGAATATTTAGTATTGAATTATAATTTATTGTTAACTATATAATGTAATATATGAAGATATGGGCATCTCCTCTCTAATGAAACTGTACCAAGTGAGTTTCACAGTAATAATCATCTTCCCAGTTTAAGATTAATTAGGTTTTCAACAGCTCTGCATGTAATTTCCTCCAACATTTATCTTTATGTCAGATTGATATGTCTGAATGATAAAGCAAACTCAAGGAAAGTACCATTTTTGGCCCAACATTAAATCTAAAACGGCCTATAATCTATATATGTCAGAAATATCATACTGTAAAATTGTACATGATCATGTACTGTGAACGAACGGAATAAATGAGATGAGCAATCCTGCTCTCTAGTGGCAATAGTCTGCCTTGCAATCTATTGACTCAGTAATTCATTTTTTTCCATCCTATTCTGTAGTTAAGTTCAGAGCTGAAACAATTAGTCGATTTATCGATCAACGGCAAATTAAGCAGCAACAATTTTGATAATCTGCTAAACCTTATTACATTATTTTAAAATACCCAAAAATACCAGCAAAAATACCCAACATTTTCTGATTCCAGCTTCTCAAATCTGAATATATGGTGGTTTACTTAGTCTTCGATGGTAGGAAATTGAATATCTTTGGGTTTTTAAATGTTGGTCATTCAAAACAAATTTTAGATGTCACCTTGGGTTCTTCTGGGAAACTGAAAATAGATGTTTTCCCATTATTTTTGGACATTTCATAGACCAAACGATTAACCGATTAACTGATAATGAAAAAGTAAAAAAGTTAGTTGCAGCCTTAGTTGATTTTCATTAACAAAGAGTTTCTTAAAAAACAAACTTTTAATAGATTCATTTCTGTTCCAGTGGATGAAAAAGGAGCCAGAAGTCATACTCTTATCCAGTGGTTCTCAACCAGGGGTCGGGGACCCCCAGGGGTCCTTGAGGGAGCTCCAGAGGATTCCCAGAAAAATTGGGAATAGTTTATTTCAACTATTTTTAACTATTATATAAGAGTGATAAGAGTGACTAATCCGATCATAGGTTTTACTTCCTCGTCGGTTATCTTCTTAACTGTAGAATTCTGGTGTAACAACGAAAAATGTTTCAGATAGAGCTCCCTGAGGCGAACTCTTATCAAATGTGGGTCTGTGATCTAATGTGTATCAATTTAGGGTTTAGGGGTCCTTGTGGGTCCTTGTGTCCTTGACACAAAAAAGGTTGAGAACCACTGCTCTTATCAATTGGCCGAATGTAGCAGAATCCCTAACCTCGTTGAAGCTTACAGCTTATAAAGACTTGCCCGTCTCTGCATTGCTGGAAAAAAAACTAAATTTCTGCTTTGTATGCTTTAAAACAAACTTTTAAAATAGCCTATAATGCTACTTTCACATTTGAAAGCTCCTAGAAAACAAGTGCTGATTGTCTGATTGAAGCTTATTGTCTCACGTTACACTTCCCACGCAGGCTGTAATGTGTAGACATCCATATAAGCAGCATCTCCTCGCTATTTATCCCTGACACACTCAAGACTATGCCTTTATAGCTCAGTGTCTCCGTTTGAAATGACACACCACTGAATTATGAATGACCCTCCTTTAGGATTCTTCTGATTTTATATTCTTATAGCGACTTTTACCCCGCACACAGAGCTATTGAATACATTATAACGAGGCCTTCTGAAGAACCTGCATTATTGAAGTGAGGTTTCGTTTAAAAACATGTTCTCTGCTGCTCTAGAAATTTAAGCAGAGACAGTTGGGCACCATTGCACATACCAAGGAAAAATGAAACACTCTTAAAATGTATCATTCATGAGACATGCTTGTAAGGAGAGGTTTTACTGCTCTGCCTGTCTTCCTTCCTGCTGATTTTTGTCATGGTTACCTGACAAGACTGAAAAAAGGCTTTTATTCATGGACATCGCCTTCCTTTTGAATTGTGGCAGATCTTTTTTGAAAAAGCAAACCAATAACAACTGATACAGTGTAAAACAAGGCCAGGCAGAGAGCAGAGCATACTGTATTGTGTGGGCAATCACGTCATAAGCTCTTCTGGAACACTAGAGGGCCTCTTAGTACTCAAAACAGGATCTCAGTGACAATAAATCAGAGTTGAATTTTAAAGGTTTGCAGTTCAAGGCAGATCAAGAATCTCACCTCACATTTTGGTCCAATTTGAGACTGTTGAGTAGCCCATGGTGTCACCCTGCCAATAAAAAAAAAATGGTGTCATCATTCAAGGTACTACATCAAAGCCACCAAAGTTATTTTGAGGTCATTTACAGATGAATTTCCACTCTATCAAGTCACTTAAATTGCCTTTATCCAACATTGATAACATTCAGCCACTAGATGTCGCATTCTCCCTCCCCAGTTCCATTGCATTCCCTTCACAACAAGTGGCTGCCAGTTGGTTGCACAACCACAGAGATAAACAAAACATTAATTTTGGACCCGATTGATTGTTGGTGATTAAATGATTAATTCACAATCATAATTTTTTTAAAGAAAAGCCATACTTTTTTTCAGCACCATTCTAAAAGCTCTGTAGATTAATCTTTTTTTTTCTTTCTTTTTTTTTAAATATTCGATTACACAAAAATGTTATCAATATAACCTTTAAGGCCATGTCGACCTGAGGTTGCATTGGGATATATACCATTGCTTAGTATATAAACAACTGAGTAGGGGAAGTGATTGCCTTATATCACCACTGTATCTCTCTAGATCTTTTGAGCTATGGTGGGACAGGTGATCAGTGGGTGGAAACTGACCCCATTTAATGACTAATTCATGAAAATAAACTATTGTCATTTATAAACCCGATGCATTTTGCTTCTTTCCTTCAATCTGGTACACAGCACTAGATGGCGTTGTCACCGCAGGAACTCAATGCCTACCTCTCTACTGATACCTACAGTATATACTGTACAATACCTGGTCTTGTAGCTATATAGCTTTGACTATCAAGCTCATTTTAAATGACAACTTCTCTTCATTTAAAAGTATTGTTTCATACAGGTTAAAAACATATTGGGATTTGTTTTCATGAATTATTCATTTATTTATTTATTATTGATTGAATAACAACACAGCTGAGAGATAGGCATTTCATTTAAGTTAATAAGCCAGTCAGTCTAAACTGAGAACAGATTAATGACGAGTACAGAGGGGATACACAGTACATGCTATTTTTTCCCCCCATATATTCCAACAATGTGTAGGACTGTACATCCATATGACAGCATATGACGGCAGTTAAGAGAGGAGATTCGTCATGACATTTTCCATCGGTAATTGAGATCAATGTGGAGTTATTTATAGATCCTTTGGTCTTTGGATTGGCCCTCAAGATTACCTAATGAGTGACAATGCATAGAAAGGGGGTATGTGGTAATGAGCACTCAATGTCTCACTATGCACTTCCTTTTCACACCTGTCTTTATTGATCCCTCTAATGACAGAAAATGTGTGAAAAGAATAAACTCCTATGACATTCGATTGTTGCGGTTTTCATACACCTTTCTTATGGACTGTCAACTGATTTTCGCTTACTTTCCTGCTTCACATCCCATCCAATGTCATATTATATCTTTCTTTACATTTTATTCCATGTGGGCGCTCTTTAAACATTTTACAGTCCCATATCCATCAAATAAGAACTCCAGTCAGTATTCTTCCAATATCACAATCACAATATCACGCAGTTTATTATTTGTTTTACAAGCTATTGTTGTGTTTTAAGAATATGAGTGGTCAATGCTGTGTGTTTGGATGGAAGAACATTCGTCAAAGCTAATTACCTCTTTAAACCCAGGTTTGCAGCTTCGGTTGCCGTGCCTACAGCAGTCACGAGAGGGCTGTGGTTATAAAAGCTGACGCCTGCTGTTCCGTCTCTTCAAATGATTGTATTTCTAATTACATCCGAGTGTATTGTTGTCATGATGAGGGTGACATAATAGGCATCACTTATCTTCCCGCATAACTGCATTAGCCCTTTGCAATTATCTGTCAAATCTGATTATAGATGGTTTCTTAAATAAATACACGAGTGAATAACTGATTTGAACAGAAAGCTAGTATCATAGATGAGGTAAATTTAACAGGTCTTTTATGCTCTGTCACAGTTAACTGATACTGTACATTACAGCTGTAATGGATATAACACTGGGAAAGTATGATTTTAGTGAAGATCTTCCGAGATACTAAGGACTGTTTTGCATGCTTTAATTAATTAACACAGCTCTTATTGATCCACTGATGATTGACTTATTCCATGGCATTCATTTAGCAATTAACAGTTTATCTTTCTCATGGGACTTTCCAGCAGGTGCTCAAAACTGTCCAGTAGCAGTGTTTACAGTTTACAGCAATGCCAGAGATTTAATGGTTTCATGTGCTTATTGGAAAAGAAATAGCAGCTGATCATCTTTTAGAGGAAAGTAGGACTTAGGCTAAGAAGTATGGGTGAAGGGGCAAACCACAAATTAAGAGGAAATACATGAAAATAGTGCTTCGTCTCAGTTTTGATACAGCAAATGCCAGAGATTTAACAGTTTAATGTGCTTATTTGAAAAGAAGGGGCAGCTGATCATCTTTTCGAGGAAAGTAGGACCTAGACTAAGATGTATGGATGGAGGGAGGGGCAAACTATAAATTAGAGGATTATACATACATACAAAACAGTGCTTTGTCTCAGCTTTGTGGGTTACTCCTCAGCAGTTGAACCAGATAAATTCCTGCTAAAAAACATTTATGTAGTTGTAGTGGATGGAAAACCCCCTGTTCCAGACTGTTTGACATCTAAAAGCTGTTTGATGTCCAGCATCTTTCTCACTGGGACTAAAAATAATACTTTCTATTCTTAACTTAATCCAACAATACTATTAAAAAAACACTATGAATCTGGAGATAATACAAACATCCATGTAGACAGATCAGACTCTCCGGTAATCTCCTGAGACATTCACTCTCCATATGGCTGCTTGTGTAATCTTATAAGCCAGTATCAGAATCAGGTTTAGGTTTAATAAGTGGGTTTTCCCTTACAAGGAATTTGCCTTGGTGTTTGGTGCATACAATAAACATATTGAAAGGAAATAAAAATACAGGCAAAGTACTGCAAAAGTCAAGAACATAAATATACATATATATATAAAATTGCAAAACAAATATGAAAAAGATACTATAAAAATACTAATACAAATATGTACAATATAACAGTTTCGTGCAGGATGTGCAAAAGTTCACAGTGAAGAGAATATTTGCAAGTTGTGCATTAATGGTAATGGAGGTCAGGATGGACTCGATGATGGCAGTGTAGAAGAGCACCATCACTGACTTTGGCAGGTTGAACGTCTTCAGCTGCCGCAGGAAGTACATTTTCTGCTGTGCTTTTCTGCTGTGCTGTGATGATGATGCCCAGGAAGAGGAAGGACTCTACAGCATTAACTGGGGAGTCACATAGGGTAATAAGAGGTGGGTGGGGCTGCGTTTTTCCGGAAATCCACAACCATCTCCACTGTTTTTAGAGCGTTGACCTCCAAATTTTTTTTGGACTGCACCGGGTCACCAGATGGTCAATCTCCAACCTGTAGGCGGACTCATCCCCACCAGAGATGAGTCCATTTAGGGGGCTATTGTCCGCAAACTGGTGACTCGACGTGCAGTTGTTGGTAAAAAGGGAGAAGAGCAGAAAGGATGCAGCCTTGAGGGGAATCGGTGCTGATGGTCTGGGAGTCAGAGATGTGTTTCCCCACCTTCACAAGTCGGGCATGTGCAGCTGGGAGAGCTTCTCCTGCAGCCGGGATGATGGTACTGAAGGCAGAGCTCAAGCCCACAAACAGGATCCTGGCGTAAATAGGTTCCGGAGGAGTCCAGGTGCTGGAGGATGAAAAGGAGGGCAGGGACTGCAGGGGGTCCAGCAGTAGGTCAGTTAGGTTCTGAGGTGGGACAGTACAAGACACTCAAAAGACTTCAGAATTAGAGGTCAGGGCGACGGGTCTGTAGTTGTCAAGTCCTGTGATCCTTGTTCTTTTGGGGACGGGGATAATGGTGGAGGTCTTGAAGCAGGCTGGTACTTGGCATGTCTCCAGTGAGGTGTTAAAGATGTCCGTGAACACTGGAGACAACTGATCAGCAAAGTGCTTCAGGGTGGAGGGAGAAACAGAGTCTGGAACAGCTGCTTTGCTGTCCTTTGAACAGCCTGTTAACATTCCTCTCCAGGATGGAGAGTTACTGATTGCTAACAATTCTTCTTATCCATACTAGGGATGCACCGATAACGGATCGGATATCGGGCCGATACTCAGGTATAGGTGGCCGATCTATTCAATGTTTGAATTCCTGTTTACGTTTTGACCAATTTATTGCTGCTTTAAAAAAGGCTTACACTTGAATTGTTATTCCTGTTTATTTTGAAGATTTGTTACCAAGTTGCTGGTGTAGGATTTATTATTTTAATAACAAATAACAATTCAGTATAGCCTGAAGTTGCCTTATACGTAAAGAATGATCCCAGTTACTTCCACACAGTGAGGCATACATCTTATTATTTAAACACTGGTATCGAATCGGCACTCGGTATCAGCCGATACCCAAAGCCCAGGTATCAGTATCAGTATCGGGAGTGGATCGGTGCATCGTTAGTCCATACGTGTCATAAAGGTACTCTTCTTAATGTGATTCCAATATAAGTGATAAAGGACAAATCACAGTCTTTGTTCAGCATAAAAATACATTACAAACTTACAAAGTCCAAAGTTGAAGACTAAATTTTGTACTAAAAGCCTAAAAGACTAACTTTGGATGAGAGCCCACTCGGACTGCTGAAGCCTAATATTAGCTACGGTTGAATGTCAGGATACATTTTTATACAGAACAAGGACTGGATTTTGTTAACCATATTTTATATTGGAATCACATTACGAAGGGATTACTTCACAGCCAGTGTGAAGAGGAAGAATGCTTACAATGATCATCATCTCTTTTAATGTACATATACCATCGAAGTCTATAACTTAACTTGAAAAATAATAAAACAATAAAATCTTTTATTTTTAAAGTATGGCCCGTCATTGGTCAACCCCAGTCCTCCAATGCAATCACTTACATAAAAGTTCACTTGCACCTAAAGGTTTAGCGCTATTAATAGGCCACAAGTAAGGAAGAGCCGTTATTGGCATGGCAATAGAAAGTGTATAAAGGCCAACCCAATACATGCATGCATGCCTGTTACAGTAAGCGGATAAGGCATGTGGTGATATTGGAGGAGTCATGTGGTGATATTGGAGGATTCATGTGGTTATATGGATGTGGATTCTATCAAGGGCTGGATAAGCCACTCCGGGTAACACTTACATACACTTCAGTTATGATGTTAATGAGGTGCTGTGGCTAGAATGCAATACAGACAACCTTTTTCCCCTCTCTCTGTCTCTCTCTCTGTTACTTGTTTGTTTTTTGCTATACTGTATTCAAACACCTGTTCTTTCTATGCTGTACTTTATATTTGTCAGAGAATTTGATTTGTATGGTACGTATAGCACTTTAAAATGTAATGTTTGGAAAAATAAGGACTTGTGCAGTTGTGTTTTGTGTATATTTTCAGCACTCTATATTTCATACAATGATTATTGTCAATAAGGCTACACGAGCCCAACATAACTACAAATAAAGAAATAATTTTCACCAATTTGTACAACACATATTTCGTGTTTAGAAAAGAGCTCTGTAAATAAACAAAGCACAGAGAAGCTCATATTACAACACACAGAGAGGGAGAGCGACTTCATTCTCTGCTCAGGTAGACATTACTCCACTATATCTTTACATAGCAAATAGTTGTTTGCTGCTATATTATTGCTCTGGATATCAAATTTAGCACATTTAACATTAAAAAGGTCATCAATTAATGAATGTTAATTCACAGTAACCTCATACATTAATCCCATTTGCATAGGAAAGCGCATTTCAACCCAGCTGTCTGAATGCAGAACAGAGGGGGGTTTCCGCCAGTGTATTGCAAGCCTGGCGCCCCGCTGGGCCTGAGTTGACTCCCCGACGGGCCTAATCATCGGGGAATTATGTATTTTTAAGATGTTTTTTAAACTAAAATGTGTTATACAGGTAAAAAACTCCATTAAGGAATAGCTCTCTTACGTTTCGGTGTCATCTGTGGTGCATAGTGTTTCAACGCGAGCAGGGCCCAACTCCTGCACAGAGGAGAGACAGATAGCGGTAGAGAGTCAACAACAACCACACTCACCATGCCACTACAAGTGCACCAAAAGCACTGCAAGCAAAAAGCTAATAAGACTAATTTATGAATGTCATACACGCAAAAGATATGCAGTCGACGAAAATAATCACTCAACGGAATACACTTAATTCAAATAAGTCCGGTAAAGGCTGCAACGAAGCAACAAACATTGGAGGGCATTTCTAAAAGGGAGAGAGAAATTCCTTCGAGACAGCGAAAAGGCCAAAAAGATTACAGACAAGGTTTCAGCTAATGCATAGACCAGTATGCCACTGACAAGTAGAACTACAGCATACGACAATATGGAACACTGTGACAACGGTACATGGTCAAAGCGGTTACACCTTCAACTTTGGACAGCATTTTTATACCTCACAGGGACAGTATGTGAACTCTGATGTTTTCACTGCCCTTTTCACACATAAAGAGGTGCAAAGATCTTGAGGATAAATGTGGAGAGGGTGCAAGGTAAAGATGCTGCAGGCTATATCAACCGGGGTCAAGAGTTCAGTTATCCCTGGAGTCAATACAAAGTACTTTAAAACTTCCTCAAAACATGAAGGGAATTAACAATATGCTGTTTGTATACAGCTTGCTAACTTTGGTGTTGTGAATTTAAAATGACGCACATACAGCCCAGTGCTTGAAGAATAATTAACCAGACCTTCTTCATCTATTAAAAGCACATTGCAATCCATGTTGAACCCCATGCACTGAGGTGCATCCACACACATGAGAACACACACGCACACATTATATTCATGGACAGACAATGGCCTGATTTGCACCATAAATCCCCCCCGAGTAAGATATTAATCCCATTCTATCTCATCTTCTATCAAAAGCATAATTCTTCATTTTTCATAATTAAGGTTCCAAAAAATGCAGTCATGAGTATAGTCTAATTTAGTTTTAAGTTACTACTTGCTATTTGAGTAATGTAGAAGATAAAAAGCTGTGCCCTGCTTTTGATGAATCACTTTTTCCACAGACGAGAGACATCGTATTGTGTAATTATCTTTGGCTTTTATCCAGCCTAAGTGTCTGTGTGTATATATATATATATATATATAAATATGTGTGTGTTTGTGTGTGTGTGTGTGTGTGTGTACTGTAAGTGGAGTGGTTTGAGGGACAAGCAGAATGTCGCATGAAGTGATTGGTAGTAATCATGAGTGTGTGTGTGAGTGGGTGCAAGGTTGCAGTTTGGTTGTGTGTGTGCTTTATGTATGTAGCAGGGTGGAGGGGGGGTCTGTCGATCTGTACGGTACAGTAAACTATCCAGGTTAATGCCTGTATATTAGGTGTCAGATGCCGCATCACATAAGAAAGAATGAGGGCTGACAGAAGGGACAGGAAACAATATGCTCAGTCTTTCAAAAATTCCGTACAGATGCAATTGGGACTAGACTTAAAAACCTGTTAAAGGTGTTTTTTTTCCTACTGGAAGTAATTTGTGCATCTGTTTTTTCCACTGACTGGACCAACATGGATGATAAATACATGTCCAAACTGTCACCTACTGTTGATTTTTGGACAGGGATGTACCTGGTGATAATTGGTAAGTACATTGCTTACTTATTTCATTGCCATATCGTGTCGACTTGTCTCCTAAGATTAATATTTTGAGCTTGCATTGATTTATTTTAGGATTCTGAAAAATGTAGACCTTCTATTTCAAATGGCTGTAGGCATGAAGCTAGATCCCGTAACTGACTTATGAGAAATAAGCACTTTATTAAGACTTCTTGGTTTGCTTGCCCTCTTTGTTGGAAGTCAAACAACACAGTCAGGATGAATGATGATTTCAGTGTCAAACTCCCTTCAGTCTTTTAAGCTCCTCGTTGTGTGTGTGTGTACAGTACAATATTGTTAGTTTGATTTGCTTTGCTTCTTGCTCATATAACTTTAAAAGACTTGAAAACTTGTTGAAGTCAAGATCTTAAACATGGTCTTCCAGTTGGCAAAGTCTCTCCAATAACCACACCACATTATTGATTTCTTTTCACACCAAACAGTAACACACTGTATAACATTTAAGAGGATATTATTTGATATCAGTTATGTGGCCCCTTTTTAACAGCCTGAAAATGAGAGCTTTTTATCTTTCAGCAGAATGAATATTGGGGAGACACTGGTGTATTTACATGTGCACAAGTGTCCTGGTGGAATAGAGGAAAACTGACTCCAGTAATGCAATAAAGATCGTAAATTCTATTGTCAGTGTTGTTTTTAATTACCAGAGATTAGATGGAGAAGCTAGATCAGTTCGGACAGCCAAACACCAAAATGTGTTAATTGTCAACCGTTTATGTAACTCAGTCGGTACAGAAATGAGTGGCTGAGATGTTGAGGAATCAAGACACACACAGAAACCAGAAAGGATCCGAAACCTGGATCTGTTTTTATCATGTATACAGGGAAATGAATAACCAGGTTTCTCATGTTCCTTGTAAACGCCACATCCCGAATATGATCAAAACCAGGGTACTAATGCGCAATTAAATGCACTCAGTGAAAAATTAGTTACTGTTCTTCTACATGTGAACTACACTCATTATATTTTGTCATGTACTACAGTCATCCAAGATTAGCACCATCTGCATTGAATGTAAGGACTGCCTCACTCACCGATAGGTTAGATAACCATTGCTCAGGTAGTGCTGGTAAATATCTCTGTGAAATGTGTGTCTGTGCGTGTGTGTAAATGTATACCTCCGAGGGAAGTTCGGTCACTTCACATCCTCTCCTGCTGGTGTTGCTCTGAATGACTCATGACCCCACACGCCTGCACTTCGTCGGCTGTGTTGCCATTTCCCCTGGTGTTGTTGTCACGAAGTAAACCAAAATAGGTGATCCAGTTGGTGCCCAGGTACAGCATCAGTCCACAGGCCATTGTGGGGAGATCTGGGGTAAGATAAGGATCAGCTTTCAAAATTTGCCTTATCTCAGTTATCTGCAGTTATTGGAGTTGTCTCAACATGCAGTTGAGATAACTGTACCAAAGATACTAAAACCTGCAGAAATCAATATTTTTTTATGTTAAAATTGAATCAAGCGACTCAAATCTTACTGTGTAATGTGAAAGAGTGCTCATAGTGCCTTCTTTCAGTGCATTGTTCTGGTTTTACGGTCAGTCTGTAATGACTGGGATAACAAACAACTTTAGAAAAATGAATATACTCACCAACACTGAGTACAGGCAACTCAGTTTTTTCCTACATGGCTTCTTATTGCGTACCACTACTGGTGAACCGCACAAATCTGCCAAAAGGGGAACAAACATAAGGATCTGAAGAAATTCCATCAACTGATGATCTTCATTAAATTCAGCTGCTGTGTCCTCCCCTGTTGCTAACTTCACTTGACACCTGCAGTGCAAACCACACTGCAAATTACAAAAATGACAATCACTACAGGGTGGTAGACATTTAATTTCATGTACAGTAGTCACACCAGGACGTGTCTCCTAAAATAAAAACCACATGCTGTGCAGCTGATTTAGTTTATGGCACTATGGGAACTCAAGCACTGATACACAGGCAGGTGTAAATGCAATGCTGCTGTGGTAATACCAAAAACAGCAGGTTGACATGTCAAAACCACTGAACACTAATTCCATTGATATTTTGACAGACTATTCTCAGATACCAGTAAGAAAGTATAATGTTAAATATGAGAAGGTTACAGGTTTTACTGTACGTTTTTTAACAGTTAGCGCTGCCTATACATCTGGCATTTAAAATACTGCCGTTAAATCATATTTTACCTTCAAGGTGACGTCACTGCGGTCAAGCCAGCTAGCTAATATTACATTACGTCGCGTTACGTTACCTTACTCCATGGAGGTGTTGTTATCATTTGGGGAAAGCTAGCCAGTTACTGTTAACTTATTACTTCACAATACAAAAACATGCTAAAAGACAAATGGTGTCCTTGGCAGGTATAGGCATCATAGACCCAACTCACTTCTAAACATTCAACATTAATAACAGGGACTACCTGAAACACGGAGTATTTCCCAAACTCATGTCTGAAGTCAACTAATTAAAAGCAGCTGCTGTTCCCACATCTAGCTATAACTCCCCCTACTGGAGACAAACTGGTCATAACTTCCTCTACTGGAGACAAACTGGTCATAACTCCCTCTACTGGAGACAAACTGGTCATAACTCCCTCTACTGGAGACAAACTGGTCATAACTCCCCCTACTGGAGACAAACTGGTCATAACTCCCTCTACTGGAGACAAACTGGTCATAACTCCCCCTACTGGAGACAAACTGGTCATAACTCCCTCTACTGGAGACAAACTGGTCATAACTCCCCCTACTGGAGACAAACTGGTCATAACTCCCTCTACTGGAGACAAACTGGTCATAACTCCCCCTACTGGAGACAAACTGGTCATAACTCCCTCTACTGGAGACAAACTGGTCATAACTCCCTCTACTGGAGACAAACTGGTCATAACTCCCTCTACTGGAGACAAATTTCAGTAAAGTTGGAAAGATATTGACAGATTCAAACTTCCTGGACCAATAACTCATCACCAAAAAAATGTTAAAACACAAACAAGGGCTCTTTATAACCGTAGTGAGGTAGACAACGAGCTACAACCTAATTTTAATCAACACATAACACATAACGTTGGTCTCTATGTGCAGCCGGCTGAGAGAAGAGAGGTCAGGGACCATCTACAAAGTGCAACGGCGAAAAGAGAAAGATATTCAATAACTTCCGTATTATACAGTGTAGTACCACCAAAATTACTTCACACATCAATGATCTCTTCATAGTTGCACTACAACACTTAGTTTGGAAAAATATGCCTTTGCATAATTTTGGTGAATTTTCTATGGGAAGAATATTCAATAACGTCACTTTTATAAAGTGTAGTGCCATCAAAATGTTTTAATTAGTTTAATAAGTATAATCAGGAAGAGACCATTGATGTGTGAAGTGTGTTTGGTGGTACTATACTGCATAATACTGAAGTTATTGAACATTTTTACCCCATTCAAAATTCAAAAGAATTATACAAAATAATATTTTTTCCAAACTAAATGTTGTAGTACAACCATGAGGATATCATTGATGTGTGAAGTAATTTTGATGGTACTACACTTTACATTACTCAAAATATTGAATAGTTTTCCCATTAGAAAATTCACCAAAATTATGCAAAAGCCTATTTTTCCAAACTAAGTGCTGTAGTACAACTATGAGGAGATCATTGATGTGTGAAGTAATTTTGGTGGTTAATCTTATGTGTTATGTGTTGATTAAAATGAGGTTGTAGCTCGTTGTCGACCTTACTACGGTTAGAAAGAGCCCTTGTTGGTGTTTTAACAACGTTTTGGTTATGAGTTATTGATCCAGGAAGTTTGAATCTGTCAATATCTTTCCAACTTTACCGAAGTTGGGGACAACTGGTAATAACTCTTACTACGCTGCTGGCAGTAAAACATTATGAAGCATAAAAGCTAATAAAACATAAACACACTGTAAATATCAGGTCATTGGACTGTTACCCAAATACCCAACATTATTTAGTCTGACTTAGAACTGATAACAGGCCTACACTATTCCCTCTGTCATATAAGCAGCAATATCCAGCAAAACAAATATCTGATAAAACCTACTGTAACTACGCTATAGCTATTTAAATAGTGGAGGTTTTGGCTTGGTAAAGAGTTAATCATACTGGAGTTACATTCATCAGGTGATCAGAAATACATGTGACAAATGAATGCTATTTGCCACTAATTAGTGTCAGCCTGTTATGGCCATTTTGTGCAACCAAAAAACAATTAATGCAACTTCAAGGGTTGACTAGAAGCAAACTCAGTCAAAATCCAATAAAAAGGATTTTCTTAAAGTGCTTTGCAGTTTTAGTTTACATCTGTCCTCCAGATGAGTCTATAAATTGTGCAAACTCATGTCTATCTTTGAATTGTGTTCAACACAGACGGCTCTAACAGTTAAAATAACCATTTCCAGAAAGGGTCAATTAAACAAGTTCTGAAGTCTTTTATAACTACAGACATTATCATTCCATCCCCATTCCATCACACTGTTCAATACCATATAATCCTTCTTCTAGTATGAAGTCTGTATGTGTGTCATCCAAGTGTAATGTCAACTATGTCCTCCTCATGACACCAGAGTAAATTAGTTTTACTCTTCACAACAAGACTACAGCTACTGTTAGTGATTGATTTTCCTTCCTAATGCATTGGTCTCGACACACAAACACATTATTCCCTGCCTGAAGAGTTTACACACACTGATGATTCTGTGAAGATCAATCACGGCATGATTTGCCACATCGTCCTGACAAAGGTTAATGTTTGAAAAAAGGGAGTAATTGTTTGCGTAGTGCGACCTGTGACACATACACATAATCAGTCACACACTGGAGACTTGACCTGAACCCCCAGTGATCCAAATGTCAAAAAAAACTCAAGTGAAGAGGTGTGCAATTAAAATGCAACACACACGCACGCACGCACGCACGCACGCACGCACGCACGCACGCACGCACGCACGCACGCACATAGTATCTCAACAATCCATTGGAGCTTTCCATCATGGTGCAGGTGGTTCCCATTGACTTTATCACATCATCATATATACATTTTTCCTTCATCTTGGTTGTTTTTCAAATGAAATATCTCAAAATGATATAAATATTGAAATATTCCAGTAAAGAAGAGTCACTAATTTCATTTAGATTTTTCTTTTTTGAAAAATCAAGCTTTCATTTCGCATTCTACAGAAGCACATTGCTTTAGTTTGTAGTCTTACTGAAGGTGGGACCTCATTAACCACAGAAATGTTGGGTGACATGTGACAAATGAATTCACCTATAGAGGAGATTTCACCGCCCATTAATGAAAAGTAAAATATTTAATTAACTGATGTTTTGGAGTAAAGTTCCCCCCGCAAGGGAACGTCTGAGCCCGCCCAGGTTGGTATAGCATTGGGTGACGATTGTTGTTTCCAAGATGAGCAACTCAGACAGTGACAAAAGGAGCAACTTAATGAAAAGGGGAAGCAGTGTGCATTTAAGCGAGGAACTCAGGCAGCGGTTGGATGGATGAGATGACGTAGGATGTAGGAGGAGAGAAAAGAGACAGCAGGACTGGAAGTGGTGAATGTGGTTCCGTCTCATTGTCGTTTTCCTTTCACAAGCTCAAAGCAGAACATCTAATGTTCACAGCTGTCAGACAGTTCAAGGTAAATGCTGGAAAGCCCGGATGATAAAGCCCCGGAATCTGAACAAAGGATGTCTCCTGCCCGACAGACAGTTCATAATAATAGCATTCACCTTGTCCATTTATTGGAAATCTCACTTCCAATTTATCCTTGCAGATGAGTGCTTTAGCAATCAAATGTCAGTATTTCTGCTTTATTAATTGATTCAGATGTCAGGGTGTTGCTTTGGCTCACAAAGTAACTTTCAATTGTTTGGTATTCTTCCTGTGGAATGTGGCTGACGCAAACAGCAAACAACAATGCACTGTATAGTCTGTAAACAGCTAAAATATTCAGACATGAGAATATTCTCAAGAGCTGGGGTAGGAATAAACATAGAGCTGCAGACTTGTGAACAAAAATTGGAAGTTTGAAGCCTTTAGATTATCTGAGATGACATAAATTATTCAAATACTACTGTACTGTGCAGTAGATCTTTAAGGACTGCAGGAGTGGCTGACAATCATTGGTAGCCAAAGGTATCTTTATGTATAATGGTGTATGTACAGTATTGTATGTGGTACTATTTTTTCTCAAGACATTTTTGTGTTAGATTTTCTTGTGAGTTCAGATCAGCTATATGACTAAACCATTCAATGCGCTAAATGTCTATGCAGTGTATTTCATCGCAAGGATATGAGTCACCATACACAAGGAACATTTGTGTTGTGTGTTTTTGTGCCCTCTCTTGTGTCTCCTCAGGTGCTGCCCTCCCCCGCTAGGCAGCTGCAGTAATTGGATGTGGCCTACGCGGCTGCGCTCAATCTCCCATCAAGGTCGGGCGTTTAAGAGGAGAGGAGAGAGGAGCAGATGGGGCAACTTGGGCCAAACGGCACAGTGTTTGAGACTGTGTGTTTGTGTGGTGGTTGCGTCGGTGGTTGGCGTGTGTGCCGGAGTGAGCAAGTGGTTTCTTCTAGTGAATTAAGAGTGTTTCTGCCGTTTATTTAAATGAGCAGAAAGTAACTACTCTGCAGCAGGCCGCTTTCCTGGCAGATGAGTTTGCGCTCACCCACAAAAGCGTTTTTGATAAACACGATTACTCCCTCTATCGTGACTCTAAGCAGAGCACTGATGACACGCGTGTTATGCATGCCAGTGTACCATTGAGCTCTAGGGTTGGAAAGCTGTGTTTCTTCCGTGACAAGCCTGGTCACATTGTCGCTGACTGTTTGATCCTGTAACGGAAGCAGGAGGGTTCAGCTTCAC
Source organism: Sebastes umbrosus (assembly GCF_015220745.1). Classification (NCBI taxonomy): domain Eukaryota; kingdom Metazoa; phylum Chordata; class Actinopteri; order Perciformes; family Sebastidae; genus Sebastes; species Sebastes umbrosus. The sequence goes on along the minus strand of NC_051286.1, from coordinate 20,218,926 downwards.
CACAGCCGAAGGGTTCAATTTCAACTGTGTCTCGCGGTTCATTCCGTTCTCAGAAAGGGCTTGATGAGTGTTTCAAACCATTCATCACCACTGCATCTGTGTGTCCTTAACAGGAAAGTCTGAGGACCAGCGTCCTGTCACGGTGCTGCGTGAAACCGGCGGCTCGCAATCTTTCATTCTTTCCAGTGTGCTGCCTTTTGAGTGTAAAGTGTGCCTATGATGAGAGCGCCGTTGTAAGGGGTATTGAGATGGGATTTGTGCCCGCACCTCTTCACGGTATTCATGTGCAATCTAACCTGATCACTGGTTTCTTTCCGGTGGCTGTTCATTCCTGTTTTCCGGTGAATGGTGTTGATTTTGTAATGTGGAATGACCTAGCTGGAGGTAAAGTCCATCCTGCTTCTAATGCTAGTGTTGTTCTGCCTGACGTGTCTACTCCTTTATGTGTTTCTGCCCTCCAGAGGTAAGTTTAACCTCTGTTGGTGAGAGGATGAACTGTACTCTAAGAGAGTGTGAGGGTGTGGTAGTGTCAGTGACTTCTCCTGAGGTGTTCCCTCCGCTAACTGGTGAGGTATCTGCCGGCGTCCTGAAAGGTGGTCCATCCTCCTCCAAACGTTTGTGGTTCGGTCTTCTGGGTGTCGCTGTGACCTGTGACCTTATCCTCTGGTGTCTTATAATGGTTGGCAGTGCCTCCTGGTGGTGAGCGGTGAGTCGCTGTTGAATGTGTTATGGTTTACTCCTCTAACAAAACTGCTGAGTTTGGTCTTATGGGAGGAGGCGTTACGTGCCGTGTTGTGTGTTTTTGTGCCCTCTCTTGTGTCTCCTCCCCCGCTGGGCAGCTGCAGTAATTGGATGTACGCGGCTGCGCTCAATCACCCATCAGGGCCGGGAGGATAAGAGGAGAGGAGAGAGGAGCAGACGGGGCCAGTGGGCCAAACGGCACAGTGTTTGAGACTGTGTGTGTGGTGGTTGCGTCGGTGGTCAGCGTGTGTGCCGGAGTCGGCAGTGGTTTCCTCTAGTGAATTAAGAGTGTTTATTGTTGTAGTTCTGAGCTGTAACTTTCAGTTGCGCTTTCTGTTATAGAAAGTAGTTTTAAGTTGGACTTTTTACATTTTTCATTTATTGTTAAATAAATTATATTATTTTTGGTTTACACACATCCATTGCCCGTCTCTCTTTCCTGGGGACATTTAATTGTTACTTCCTCCATCCCCTGGACCTTAAACGGGGGAACATAACGATACTCTTCACCAGTGGCGGACTGGTATTAATACCGAAAATATTACATGGGCACCAGCTGCAGGCAGTGGGGCACCAGCGTGCAGAAAGTACCCAAAAGGGCACTTCATCACGGTTTCTCCACTGGAAGGACACCTTAGAGGGCATTTCATCATGTTTTCTCCACTTGAAGGACAACCTAGAGGGCACTTCATCATGTTTTCTCCACTGGAAGGACACCCTAGAAGGCACTGCTTCACTTTTTCTATACTAGAAGGGCACCCTAGAGGGCACTTCAGCACATTTTTTTCCACTTGAAGGGCATCCTTGAGGGCACTTTTTCTCTACTGGAAGGGCACCCTTGAGGGCACTTCATCACGTTTCTCCATTTGAAGGGCACCCTAGAGGGCACTTCATCACGTTTTCTCTACTGGAAGGACACCCTACAGGGCACTTCATCATGTTTTCTCCACTTGAAGGGCACCCAGGAGGGCACTTCATCAAATTTTCTCTACTAAAAGGGCACCCTTGGGCATTTCATCACGTTTTCTCCAATGGAAGGGCACCCCTTGAGGGCAGTTTTTCTCTCGTGGAAGGGCAGCCTACGGCACTTCATCACATTTCTCCACTTGAAGGGCAGTCTAGAGGGCACTTCATATTATTTCTATGCTGGAATGGAACCCTAGAGGGCACTTCATCACATTTTCTCCACTTGAAGGGCACCATAGAGGGCTCCACCAGTGCTCCTCACTTTCAGCAATTACTATGAAGGTCTGCTCAAAGTACTTATTTATGTACGCAATTGTCCAAAAATCTGCAAATAGAAAAGTATGCACTGATGTCTTGTTTTATGATAATGATGACAGAAAGTTCATGAATAACGTATGAATGCAGAGCTCTTGTTTCAAGGTTACTCTGGGAAAGAAAAATCCATTAGGACTAGGGACAAAAACCTGACATGCTTTTTCACAGATTAAAAGGACTGTCTAAAAAATGAACACGTCAGCACAATGTTTGATGTCAATCAAATTTCCATAGGTTTATGTAAGAAAGAGGGATTATGAAAAATAGGTTAAACCCAAAACACATCAACCAATCTCTCTAATGGAGTAGGCATTATATATTAGCAATCACTTTGTAATTAATAGTCAATTCTATTTTTAGAATTGCATTGTAAAAGAAATAATGTTTAATAGTCTATGTAATCTGTCATATATTATTGTTAGATACGGTTCACTATAAATTTGTGGAACCCAGGAATTCCCCTTAATTAATATTACACATTATCAGCACATGATTAAAAAAATTATAATAAAAGTGAGTACAGGAAAATTCCAAATCCTTTCAATTTTTGTCCATTGTTGTTCCCGTATATATTCATCATGACATCACGAAGAAGGCACTTTAATCCCATGCATCATCCATGGTCTATATACAAGAGAAATACTGCATAATGAGGCTAGAACAATTTCTAATAAACTGAACATCAGTTTATCATATTCAGAATGATATTTATGCTGCAATTATGGTCAAATATGCATGACAAATGCACATAAAATAGATGAGATTAACCTTTATTAATCTCCGTAGGGAAATTAGTGAAATTCATTCATTCATTCATCATACATGTGAGCTCTCACCCAAAGGAATCATTTGACATTTTGGGATATACACTTATTAACATTCATGCCAGAGTTAAATGTTGAAGATTGATACCAGTCTTATATCTGTAAATGTAAATGTGAATGTACAGCCAGTTACAGTTTAACACAAGGGATGAAAACATGGGGAAACGGCTACCCTGGCTCTAACTAAGGTTACTACCAGCATCCCTAAAGCTCACTAATTAACACAGTATATCTTGTTTGTTTGTTACTGAGTCCAACCAAGAAATAGTCAAATACAAAAGCTTCCTGTCAAATCACAATTGTAGGTTTTACGCTTCAGTTTTTGTATATTTAAACAGACTAATGTGTTTTTTAGTAAGTTTTAGTGGTGCTGGTAGGCAGATGTGGTTGTTTACTGATTTACTTTACATTTAACGTATGAGAGTGGTATCGATCTTCCAACAACATATTTCCTAAAATGTCTAACTATTCCTTTGATTGTGTTGTTATAATATCAGAATTTCTCTAATATTCAAGTGCAAAGATTCAGATAAGCAACCAGCAATATTATAGGGATGCTACAACATGCCTAAAAAACTTTGTTAGGTTTGAAAATGCCAGCATAGGTACATATAGTGAAGTAGTTATGCAATGTGTCAGTTGTAGCATGGGCCCACCAGGGGAAACAGTAAAGAACAATGGCCAGCCTCAACATCTCACAGACAGCCAGCCTCCGGGGGATGGGTGTGAGTGTGTGTGTGTGTGTGTGTGAAGGACATACATGTAGCGCAGTGGTCTCAAACTCAATTTACCTGGGGGCCGCTGGAGGCAGAGTCTGGGTGAGGCTGGGCCGCATCAGGTATTCCACAAAAAAAGCTTTGTTAAAAAAAAAAAACAATCTTCTCAAACGTCATTATTAACAGTTCTTTAACTTGAATGGGTTCTTCTGAACATGAACGGTTCTTCTGAACATGAACTGTCCTGAACATGAATGGAACATTGAAGAACATGAACGGTTCTTCTGAACATGGCCTCTATTGCGTCTCCCACTTTTCCTGAAATTGTCTGTGCTCGTCACCAACCTTTCTCTTCACTGCAGGCTTTGAAAAAGACAAGATATATATTCATTCCACTTGGTGTCACTCCGCAATAAAGTTGTGCCTGCTGTGTTTGTGTTGCTCTGCAATTACACCACCAAACCGCTAGTTGGCGGCGGCGTCTCTATGAGTTTCCTTCTTCTTCTTGTACTACAAACAGAAACTGAGCGGAGTTGGAGCTAATAACTGTTGAACCACAGAACTTTTACTGACATTACTGCAACGCCGAAAAGAGAACATATATCTGAGTGGATTTGTGTGAACAAACATTGAAAAGATGGAGGCAGAGAGAAGTAGAACTTGGTCCTGGCCGCTCAGCATCGCTGAGAGACTAGACCAATCACAGCTGTTGCGGTCTGCGTCGCCGCGACGTGTAGTTACATGTCTGGAGAGGTGCACGTCAGGCTACGGCGTCGATTCAACGCAGAAGTATAAATCAAGCTTTAATCAAGCTTATGCGATGTTACACGGGCGCCGCCACAGTTGTTGTGAAATGTTTCTCTGCTTGCATCAAGCCCGGCCGATTGCCCGCCCCCGGGAGGCATATACCCCGCTGTGATTGGTAGGTTCGTTCAGCTCGGGCTCGCGCAACAAAGGGACCTTCCACGGCAAACTGCCATTCACATAAATCTCGCGGGCCGAGGCCGCCTGGTTAGCTCAGTTGGTAGAGCGGGCGCCCATGTAACAAGACTTGGTCCTGACCACGGCGGCTCGGGTTCGAATCCGGCCTGTGGCCCTTTCCGCATCCACTCTCTCTCTCCCCCCTTTCCAAGACTCTATCCACTGTGCTGTCAATAAAAATGAAAAAATGCCCCCAAAAAAAAAAACTTTATAAAAAAAAAAAAAAAAATTTGCGGGCCGCACTAACATTAAACTTTCATATCAAGGTGGGGGCCACAAAATATCGTCTTGCGGGCCGCAATTGGCCCGCGGGCCGCGAGTTTGAGACCCCTGATGTAGCGGCTCGGTGCAGCAGTACTGTAAAGAATAGAAGACTTAGAATATGTAGAATGTAAGCATGTGATGATCACTGGTGGATTCAACAACATGCTCCAATGAATCCTGATCTTTGTTGTGGAAGGGTGAGAGCAGCATCAGAATTTGATAGCAAGAAAATCTATTTTGTAAGAACCACTATGAATCACCATGGATGACCGTTGTCACCAGCACACACTGCCATTGGTCAAAAAGTGTGTGCTCATATTTTATTTCATCTTTTATATATGTTATATTTTATCCCTATATTTTAACTTGCACTATTTTATGTCATAGATTCTCTTTTTTTTACTTGCGTGTGTTTTTTTCCCCTTTCTATAGATATTTAATGAGCATCGTTGAAGGAAGCCTGAGATCTAAGATTTTCATTGGCAACAACTGCTTCTCTGTAATTGTTGTGCATATGACAATAAATAACTTGAACGGCAACCCACTCTCTCGGCTGCTGCATGCTATAAATCACTGCTGAAGGTGTTTGATCAGATTACTAGGGTACATTTGTTTTACATTACATTAATTAATCTCTTGTTCCAGGCGATAAACACAAAACAGAAGTTGAATCGAGGTCAATTAATAACTGCTTTGTCTCTTACCAATAGATGAAAAGGGAGGAAATGGGCTGAGAGAACATAATTATAGGATATTGATGTGATGCAATTACTGCTCATAATTCTATTGGTATTCAGATCAGATGTAAATGCTGTACAGAAGTTTTATAGAATTAGCTTCTGATTGTTTGAGTAACATAATTGCAAAGAGAAGCTGAGACGCATTGTCTCCCAAGTGATCATTGGCTCTACATGCACTCAAAACCTCTTTTCACTAGAGCTCCATCTGGACATTTTTCCCACTGAAGCATCCAGAGTGGTTGTTCTGTTGCTGACACTGCCTTTTGACCTCCACCGATGAGTGGGGTCAAGTAACTCTCTCTACAGGGATTAGTTAATTAAGTGTTGTTTTGAGATGCCACTTTTCTTGTTTCTCTCTCTTGCAGCTATCCTGTCTATCTTTGGGAACACGGCAGTCCTGGTCAACGCAGCTCGTCGCGCCGCCCTGCTCAAAGCTCCCGAGCTGCTGACGGTGAACTTGGCCGTGACGGACATCGGCATGGCCCTCAGTATGTATCCTCTGTCCATCGCTTCGGCTTTTAACCACGCCTGGATCGGAGGCGACACGTCCTGCCTCTACTACGGCCTGATGGGCATGATCTTCAGCGTAACCAGCATCATGACACTGGCTGTGTTGGGGATGGTCAGGTACCTGGTAACAGGAAGTCCACCCATGACAGGTATCTCACATGGGATTTATAGATCAGAGCACTTTTTAAATGAATACCAGTTGAAATCAATGTTTAAAGTAAGCAGTCCATCTCGTCAAAGGCCACAGGGATTTACCTTCTGATTTATGGTTAATCAATCATAAACCTTGCCAGTGTATTGACAAGGATTATTGATGAGGCTCAGCACTTTACCGTGCCAGAGTCAAATGTAATTCAGCAATCAGTAAAACGTTTGATCTTTATACCAATGATTTATTGATCTGCTCACTCCCGGTCAAACCTTTGTTCGGCTTTTTTGGGGGGTGCCGTCTTCTTTCATCCCTCCACTCACTGAGGGTTTCATTCTGGTCAGGGAGTCGGTTTTAATAGGATCACAAACAAGCAGTTCACACAGCATAGTCTGCTGAATAATAGATACAACTGATGCCATAACTGACATTTGGCCTGAGGTTCATTTGTTCTCGTCATTTAGTAATGTTATACAGTACATATGGCATATTCTGTAAGGAAATTGGCTTTGCTGTCAAATTAAGTGTATCTTGTTTCTTACCATAAAGCACTGTATAGATACAGTATTGTTCAGCCCATTTGTACGCATATAGGAGCCCATGAGACCTCGGTGCCTCAGCTGGGAAGTAGCCTCACAACCTCTGAATGCCGTAGCAGCCTGCATTGCTTGCCACAAGCACAGCATTACTGTATGAAAGGATAATAACAGAATCATTTAAGGAAGTTTCTTTCTGCAATTAGCCAGCCACAAGTGATAAGCACACAAAGCTACATGTTAGCACTGAACCAAAATCATAAGCAAATCACACTCCGAAAAAAATATAAAATGCAGTGAATTCCTGCAATTTAACGCGATTTTAACCACACACCTCTTTGATGTGATTGAGATCAGTAGTTGGAGATATAAAAACAATATCATGAAATTATATTATTCTTATTCTTAATTATAAGTGTAAATTGATATGGTTATGGCTGATCAGAGCGCTGTTGGGAGGCACGCTGATGCCAGTAAACCCAAAAGGGAGCTTTGAATCGAAAGTTATTTACACAATTGATTATTGTGAGTTCATAACAATAGGAGGCAGCCTGCATACAGCTCCCAAATTAGCCCTGAAAAACCCACTCAGCTCTAAACAGTACACTACAAGATGATTCTGAAAACATTTGAAGTGAGAAACAGGCATTAACGTAACATAATATCGATTCATATTTGATCAGCACGGCCTAGTTTGACCGTTTGGTCGGAGTTTGGGAGGGATTGGCAGCCGGCTCTCATAGGCGGCAGCTGGACAGCGGACCTCAGATCAGCTCTTCACTGCTTGTTTCCCTCCGGTATGTGAAATCTTGCAGATGCCCCTAGAAGCACCGGAGGAGACAGAGGCACATGATTTTTTTCAGGTTACCTGAAAATGTACTACTGTCTGGATATAGCGACCGTTTTATAAAAATAACTTTTTTAATCATATTTGCTCCAATCACGTCTACTTCAGCTTTAAGTTAAGTTTTTAAGGCAGATCACTCTATTCACACTTTTTGGCATCAGCTGTTTCATCCAAGCTCCGCAATCACTGGCTCAGTCATCAGCTGTAACCACAACCAAGTATTTTAGTTGCCTAACCCTAGCTATACCTTAACCATCATGTATTTGCTGTGAACATGATCTTTCCACATTTGCGAGGTAAGGATGTCGTAGAATGCAAAAATTTAAAAACATTGGCACTTGACGTAACCGAGTTGCATAACCTGACACATATCACTGTTGATATGCTCATGCCATGCTGCTCCAGCTCCTTCCACCATCCCAACAACCTCCTCCTTATGTGCTTAGCTTTTGGCATTGTTGATTTAACTTCGATCTAATGTTCGTGTTTGTGTGGGGATGAGCTCTCCATTAATCCTCATTACTGCTCCGATTCTTCACTCAAAGAGCAGAACCTTTTCTGTCAATTCTAACGGCAAATTTCTTCATGTGTCTCTGACGGAACTGTAATGGTTCCGCACCGCTGTCACTTCAGCACGTATCAGACTCCTCATTACATGCTGTGCCTCTGAAAGAGGCTGCTTATAACAAGAGATAGCACAGACTGCAGTGCAAAGTAGTACATATAACTGACTAAACTGAATTTAAAATGTGTTTTATGCGCAGGTGTCAAGTTCCAGAGGAGAACCATCAGTATAGTGATCAGTGCGATCTGGCTGTACGCAAGCCTGTGGGCCTTGTTTCCTCTGCTGGGCTGGGGCAGCTACGGGCCAGAGCCGTTCGGATTCGCCTGCTCGATAGACTGGACCGGCTATGGGGAGTCCCTGAACCACTCCACCTTCATCACGACTCTGTCTGTACTCTGCACATTCCTCCCCTGTCTGGTCATCCTCTTCACCTATTTCGGTATTGCCTGGAAGCTGCACAGGGCCTACCAATCCATCCAGAGCAATGACTTTCAATATGGCAATGTAGAGAAGAAAATCACTCTTGTAAGAATCAGACGATCAATGCTGTATTGACTCTGTGCCTTCAGTTGTCTGTCACTGATTCGATCATTCTCACGAGACAAGAAAAAACATGTTTGTGACATGCGGATAATGACTAAAAGTCCTTAGTCCTTTAAAGACAATGGATGTGTGTTAAGCTGCAGAAATGTATTCTCAACTCTATAAGCAACAAAAAACTGTAGCATTTTTCAAACATGCTTTACAAAAGCAAGCAGGGAAATTAAATGTACAGCACAAGAATAATTGCTAAAACCGAAGCAAAAGAAAAAGAAAAAGGAGTGAAAACACGTCTGAAAAACGTTCACTTCATTTGATGAATTATGATCTATCCCCTCAGGCATGTAAATTCATTTTTTTTATATCACTCAAAACTCCCCATGAATAGCCTTATTGTTGGGAGAAATATGTCAGCAGCAGCACTGTTCATTTTTAAGCTTTTCTATGTGTCAAGTGGAGACATATTTTTAAAATACTGTAGATCAGTCTGTTTTATGTTCTTTTGAATATCTTTACAAAGCTGAATATTTATAGATATCACATATCTATATCACATATCATATATATGGGCCAAGAGGTATATGAAATGCGTACAGATTCATTTGAATAACATGGACATAAAAGTGATTCCAGAGTTAGCGGGATCATTCTGACAACACTGACAAAGTCCATTTAATTAGTGCACATAATTGATCACTCCGCCTCCTGATTCCCCTCCTCCTCTCACTTGAAGCAGCTTTTTGAACACAACCAAGACAAATGAAGAATAAAGTTTAGCTTTTGCATGTGAAGGCCCCAGAGAAAGGCTCAAAGGATATTCAAAGGATGCTCAAAGGATGCTCAAAGGATGCAGCCGGCATTTCCTTATTGCTCAGCTCAGCTTAGCTCAGCTTAGCTCAGCCAGACACCACTGAAACTGGCAAGTTAAACAACCCCGTGACTGCATTGTGCAGAGTCTGTGCTGCTGTTTATTGTCTGGATAGAAACAAAATATATACTGGTCAGCCATAGAGCCGGCACAGACACAGCACTCTTTAAAAGACCAACAGTGTCAAAGTTTCACAGCTACCAGCTGCATTTATCTACTGTACAAAGGCACCCATGGGCCAATTACCTTGTCTTACATCACTGGATTTCTGCCAAAGGGAATCACATACTATAGATGATTTCTTTGCCATTATGTTGCTAGGGCAACAACTTTTCTCTAAGTTTACTTCCTGTCAGCTACTGCATTAACAAACACTGCAACAGGAAATACAAAACAGCCCATTTAGAATGGTTATGTTTTCATGTCTGAAAAGTCCTATACAGACCCTGTTACATCAACAAATCCCATGAAAAGACCAAAAACGACTAGTCCATGTTCGAAATCGCAGAATGTACTGCGTACTACTATATACATATTTAAGTATGCCATGACAAGCAGACTGTCCACACTGAAGTATAGCAATACATCTAACTGTGCATCACATTACTGGTCCGAGCTACCGTTAAATGAAAATTGTTTGTCAGAAAATGTAAATCAAACATTACCTCTTCCACTCAATTCAATATTTTCCAGTATTGTATATTTTAGAGTTAAATATTTTTTCTACAGTACTTCATATGTGAGAGCTCCCGCGTTTTTCCTCTTAACTGTACCTTAACCAGCGGTGTAGTGGTAGTTGATAAGGTGGATGTACTGCCAGGTAGATGGGTAGGTTACAGAGGAGGAAGTGAGTATACTCTCCTATAAATTCCAATGGCTTTTTGGCTGATAGGTGGGTATACTGTAAGGTTAAAGTTCTTAATGTCACTCGCCATCATCAACACTGCAGGGCTGATGGATTGATGTATTAAAGATGTGTGGTTTGGAGCAGGTGAAACATCTTGGCAGCAATCAGGGAGCCAGGAGCTGGGAGAGTGAGTGGAGGAGCCACACCCACGACACAGGCTAATGGTGCCTTGAAATGAAACTTGTGATCTCGTGTTTAAAACATGGGAAGTCGTGTACATGATATGCTTGGCGTTCAAGTGGTTAAGTCGTGAGAACACCGCTGCCAAGCAACATCTATATTAACGCTACTGTCGGCGTCTCGAAGCCCGGAGGCGAACAATTTAGCAAGCTAGAAAGTGGGTAACATAATGCAGTAAATGCAAAGTCATAATGACAGAGGAAAAAGACGAGGCAGTTGGGAATATCAACATTTTCCTCAAACATATTATAAAATAACGAAGAATTACAATATACGACTAAAATTACAATATATTCACTTATCATGTACCGGAAAATTAACTTCCATGGCCTCCGCCATTTCTCACAACGTCAACAGACACGTCACAACTCGTAAACTCAGTTCAGAAACTTTCCACTATACGAGGTTGTGAATACCACAAGAGGGGGCCGTTCATATGGGCTCTTCTCGTGAACACGGTAAACACGACCCCAATTTAAGGCACCAACACACAGAGAGAGAGAGACAGACAGGGGAGAACTGGAAACACAGGGGCCCTAATGAGTATGAGAGGCTGCAAGGGTTTGAAATGGTACAGTATGAATATGAATGAGACAGCACTTTGCGGAGACATATCACGTTATCTTGACACTGCCAATTGTCGACTTTTATTTTACGTTTTTACTGCCTAATTTGAACGTCTTCCAGGCTCTTGCCTTACAAGTCTACTGGCAACTGGCAAAAAATCAATTTACTGGGTTACCTTCTAGACACACGTCAACGGCCGTGACACATGCAAGCTAATTGCCCAATGGCTGGCTCGAGCCCAGTGGTATTGATCCTCTCAGCAACAAAAAGAGTATAGGTACATTTCTGTAAATATAAATGGGGCACATATGTATAGTTTCATTTTCAAATGAAGGCCAAGTCTTCTCCTAAAACACAGGGCCGTGGAGGTTTTTGCAAACATTGAGTCCTCTTTCAAATGAACTGACTATGTAAACGCAAAAAGAACCGAGTCACTTTTCTGCTGGTCCACTTTTTGGTCCACTGAGAACTGAGTTTGGTTAATTTAAAAATGACTATATGTGAAAACACCCTTAGTGTAGCTTTTGAATTACAACAGAGGTCTATGGCACAGAGAAGGCTATAAATTACATCCAGATTTAGTAGGATAAAGTGTTGGTTTTGGTCTTTTCTTGGGATTGTTTTCGATAATAAGAGAAATACAGACTATCACCAGACTTATCCTTGAAAGTGGCAGAAGGTGGTTTTAGGGTCAGGGATTTGCCACCTGTATTAAGTACCAACACTGCGCTACTGAAAACACCCCATTATAGATTAAGAATGAAGGACGTTAGATAAAGAGTGATCTCTCTTGTGAGAATTGCACAAATATATCTTATCACTTCCTTGATATGTGACTCTACTTCAGTGTATTTCATGTGATCTGTATGCCCCTGGTGGTGTGCGCCTTATCTAAGCATCTTAATTGTATGTCCACATGTGTCCATTTAGGACAAAGTGTGTCAAAGTGTGCGCATTGAATTGCCAAGGTCGTAATTCAAAACAAAAGTGATATAATGTTCAGCCTTTCTGCAAAGGTCACAATTCTTTTGAGCTGTAAAAGCTGTAAATCTGTTGTCAAACTTGGGTCAGGCTGCAGGCGATGTGACTGCAGGAAATTGAGTAAAGGAATTGACAAAGATCGGAAGGGAAAGTCTCTCGCTGATCTGCAGATTGAGCTTGACAGAGCGTGCCAGGTTGGCAACTGGTCTTCGCTTTACACATCTGGGTTCCTGTGAACACAACAGATTTGTTTGTGTAGCAGCAAATGTCCTGCGGATATGGCTGTTGAGTGTGTGTGTGTGTGTGTGTGTGTGTGTGTGTGTGTGTGTGTGTGCGTGTGTGTGTGTGTGTGTGTGTGTGTGTGTGAGTGTGAGTGAGTGAGTGAGTGTGCATGTTTGTACGTTTAACATTCACATTAACTTTGTTCTCCTGCAGAAATGCATTTTTCTTTTACCAAACAGGTTCCAATTATTTATGATTCAGACAGCGAGAGCTGGATTTAACATGTTCCATAGATCAGAGAAATGGATTCATCAGTCTTGCTAGATTGTTTGAAAGTCCCCATTTTCACTTATAGAAAGGCAGGCCGCATGAATAAAGAAAATGGATGCCTTTTATCTCTCTGCGCACGTTGTATACCCCCAAAGATATGACGCGTTGATGACGCGTGACCCAGCCTCCTTTCCAATGGCCTTGACTCGCGAGTCTCCCCTTTACAGACATGCCCACTTTATGATAATCACATGCAGTTTAGGACAAGTCATAGTTAAGTCAGCAGACTGACACACTGACAGCTGTTGTTGCCTGTTGGGCTGCAGTTTGCCATGTTATGATTTGAGCAAACTTTTTATGCTAAATGCAGTACCTGTGAGGGTTTATGGACAATATTTGTCATTGTTATGTGTTGTTTATTGATTTCCAATAATAAATATATACATACATTTGCATAAAGCAAGCTTATTTACCCACTCCCATGTTGATAACAGTATTAAATACTTGACATATCTCCCTTTATGGTACATTTTGAACAGATAACAAATGTGTGATTAATTTGCGATTAATCACGATTAACTATGGACAATCATGCGATTAATCACAATTAAATATTTTAATCGATTGACAGCCCTAGATTTTTTTTTTTTCTAATGACATTTCGTTTTTAATAATTCAAAAACTCTTCAGGTTTGTTTCACACAGAACAATGTATTGTTCATCATATGGTAACACTGAATATCAAAAGTCTCTACGTGCAAATGGAGGTATTATTTTTGGTTTAGATGGTTAGTCAAACATGTGATGTGATAAGAGCTTTTACATCTTTTACATTTGCTTGCAATTCATATTCACAAGTGAATTATTACTCATTTGATCTCTTTTGATCGCGTAATATTCCTCGATGAGAAGAACGTGAATATCGATGTGGAATATTCGAAGGAGCAATTCATAACTTTATATTTATAATTTCCTGCTCCTCATGAATCATTTCCTCTTTATTCCCTACATAATATGACAGACTGTCAAATCCCTCACAGCCTAATAGATGGACTATAGATCATTTTGCCTGACCTCATTTACCTATCGGAACGATGACCTGCTTTTTTTTCTTACCCTCATAGCCATGGCAACACAATGATTTCTGATGATACACCCACCATGAAACCCTTTACAGCAGTGCTTTATTCTTTCAACACAAAACAATGGCAAATATTGTTAAGAAACCCTCACAGGTACTGCATTTAGCATAAAAAAATATGCTCAAATCCTAACATGGCAAACTGCAGCCCAACAGGCAACAACAGCTGTCAGTGTGTCAGTGTGCTGACTTGACTATGACTTGCCCCAAACTGCATGTGATTATCATAAAGTGGGCATGTCTGTAAAGGGGAGACTCGTGGGTACCCAAAGAACCCATTTTCATTCATATATCTTGAGGTCAGAGGTCAAGGGACCCCTTTGAAAATGGCCATGCCAGTTTATCCTCGCAAAAAAATTAGCGTAAGTTTGGTGCATTATTTAACCTCCTTTACAACAAGCTAGTATGACATTGATTGTACCAATGGACTCCTTAAGTTAGAAGGTAAAAATGCATTAATGCGTTATGAAATTAGTGGCGTTAAAACATATTTGCTTTAACGCGTTATTATCACATCAACTTTGACAGCCCTATTTACAACATTTCATTTGTATCATCAAAAACTTAATTTCACCAGAGCTTGAAACAAATAAGGGAATAGTTTGATATTTTGGGGAATTTGCTTTCTTGCTGAAAAAACAATATAATGTTGAAAGGTGATTTTTGTTATCATTAGAGATAGCCAGGCCTCCTGTTTCCAGTCTATGTGCTCAGCTATCTGGCAGCTGGTTTGTAGCTCCATATGTAGTGTACACACATGAAAATGGAATTGATGTTCTCAACCCTCAGCAAGAGAGCAAATAATCAGCAGGGTGATCATTTTTTAAATCTATTTCTCCCTTCATCTCCCCCTCTTCTCTTACCGACCCCTCTCGTCTCCTTTACCGAACTCACCACGCACCCCTCTGTTTCATTGTCTTTAATCCTCCCTGCACCTCTCGTGTTCTTTCATCTGCTCCTCTGATTTCAGATGGCTGCGATGATCAGCTCAGGTTTCCTTGTTGCCTGGACCCCCTACGTGGCTGTCAGCTTCTGGAGCATGTTGCACTCCCAGGAGCAGGGCCGCATGAATCCATTCCTCACCCTGTTGCCATGCCTCTTCGCTAAGAGCTCCACCGTGTACAACCCTTTCATATACTTCATCTTCCAGCGCGCCTCATGGCACGAGCTCCTCCGCCTCCAGAGGCTGATGTTCTGTTGCTCTCATCAGGCCAATTCACCTGCCGACGGAGGGAAGCTCGAAGGCGAAATGGGAAAAGGTTCTGAATGCACCATTTTTGAAAATGGGACCGATGAAACCTGTGTGGGTCTAATGGGAGCTCCTGGCAGACAGTCTGGGAGTCAGATGATGCCTTTGGGCTAATACATGTGATGAAGTGATTTGATCGCTTTCCTCAAGTTGTCATTGAAGGAATATAATTCAACATTTTGGGAAATTCCCTTATTCGCTTTTTTGCCAAGCGTTAGATGAGAAGATCAATACCACTCTCATGTCGATACAGTAGCAAAATATGTAGCTGTGTGAAATTGGCATTAGGGTTAGACAAAACATGGTTTGGCTTAAAATAAGTACGCTTGTAACGTAACGTGAACTACGGGTGTAGTATGTGAATCAGTGACCCGGCAACTTTCTCGCTCTTAAAGGTCTAGTGTGTAAGATTGAAGGAGATCTATTTGCAGAAATTGAATATAATATTCATAACTATGTTTTAATTTGTTTATAATCACCTGAAAATAAGAATTGTTGTGTTTTCGTTAGCTTAGAATGAGCCCTTCATATCTACATAGGGAGTGGGTTCCCTTCACGGAGTCCATCATGTTTCTACAGTAGCCCAGAACGGACAAACCAAACGCTGGCACTAGAGAGAGCCTTTCAGGTTTTTTACGTTAACTGTAGGCCACCGTAGTTCTCCAACACGCTTAGAAAAGGAGGGGTGAGCAGAGGGTATTCAGTTGGTTGCAGTCTGCAACCTCACCGCCAGATGCTAAATCCTACACACTGATCCTTTTTATCTACATCTGTTGCTATGAGCGTCTAATAATGACGTGGATAGGTTTACATAAGAGTTAGTTGAAAGCCTGGTGCGTCTCATACAGATGCTAACAGGTGCCTTGTGTGTAGATGCAGAGGGCCACTGACCAAGCGTCGATATTTGACACCCTGGGAATGAGACCAGGCTGAACATTATCTCTTTTGTTACGTTTTTATGTGCCAGTGTGTTGGTCGTGCAAGCTGTTTCCAGTCTTGGTGCTAAGCTAAGCTAACTGGCTGTTGGTTCTAGCTACATATTTAACGTACAGACATGAGACATGAGAGTGGTATCAATCTTCTCGTCTAAATCTCAGCAAAAAAAACAATTCACAAAAGTCAAATTTCTCAAAATGGTGGAAAAATTGAAACAACACTTGCTCTCAACCAGTTTTTAAGTTCAAGTTAGAAGGTCACCACAGGGGGGAACAAGAACGTTTGGATTTGATTTCCAAAGAGCAGAGCGAGACAGAAAAAAAGCTGAAATGTTATTGTTTGTGAGTGTGACCGTCCCTTGGCCTCCCATCAACTTTGTGTTCTATGTCTTTGGTGAATTTTGGTGAAAGTTTCCTAGTTCCCATGGCATCCTCCTCACTGTAGCTCACTGAGGGTTCACCCAGCATGCAAGGTCAACTGGCAGCCTCAAAAAATGTCAGCTTTCAATTATGGTGTGCATTAAACAATCACATAATGTTTATCAGTGACTTCTGGACCTGACAACTTAAGCAACTACTTGTGCACTTTTCATAAAGCTACAATGGTTTGCCTTTTCGTCCATCTGTTCTCATTATGCAAACCACACAATGGTGCAAAAACCTGAACTCCTGCAGCTTTCCCATTATACATTTTCCCTATATTTATATCATACTGACATGCCGCACAGATGGAGTGGGCCACACATTAAACATGAATTTGGCCACATGGGACTTACTGTAATACCCACAGTTTTGCGCATATAAAACAATGATTTAGCTTTTCTAGAGGATTATGCTAATTGGAGCTTGAGGAAGAAGAACAGCTTGCAGCACTGATATGTATGATTTCTTTTTTTTTTTTTTTCAAAGATCAAAAAGATGGCAACACGAGGGAAGAATGGTTCAGATGGTGTGGGCAGCATGGGTTGTTCGTTAACACAAAGAATAAGAGCACAATGACAGAGCTCAGATACAGGATAACTAATTGGCATTTACTCTACCTTGAATGCAAACAAATTGATCACACAGTATACAACTGACGTTCAAAGCAAAAGTTCACAATGCTGCATTATATAGAGCGAACTGAATGGCCTAAACACACATCTGTTAAACATGAAAATGCACTTGTGTTGACTGTGTGTGTGTGTGTATATATAAATTGTATTAAAGAAAAAAGGCAATACATTTACAGTCCTTTTTCATTCAGTGTTCCATAGCTTGTGTCCCTTAACTTAAATATTTATTGGTCATAATTGGTTATATTGCAACAAATGATTTTTTTCCTCTTAGTGGTATACGCAGTTTTTTTTGAATGTTTATTTGTTTATACGTTTCAGTTCAGTACATGTGCATACATTTATTTAATTTAAAGAAGTTCAGTTTTCTGATTGAAGCTACGGACTGAAACAAAAAGGGAAGTGATTGAGACAAACAAATAAATTAAAAAAATATATATTAAAGTAATACGCAGTTGATGCAAGGTTCACTCATAACTAAGGAAAATAACAAACGGCGTAAATGGATTAGATCAGAACTGGAACAGTTTCCATGCCGTCAGGCAAGCGCTCACGTCTGCCAGTCTATTCACATGAGGAGCGCAGAGACCCCGTGGATCCAACCGGGACCTCAGTTGAGTAGGCGGACCTTCAATGTGGCCCAGGACACATTCGCGTACACACTGCTAAAAGAATGTGGCCATATGTAGCCCAGACCACCTCTGAATGTGGTCTGAGCGATCTTAATGCGTCCTCAATGCGTCTTGAGTGCGTTCACACCTGTACTTGGACAGCTCAGGACCTGGACCTGAGCTGTCCACTTATGATCTGATCACTCAGGACGCATGTTAATAC
Source organism: Sebastes umbrosus (assembly GCF_015220745.1). NCBI lineage: Eukaryota > Metazoa > Chordata > Actinopteri > Perciformes > Sebastidae > Sebastes > Sebastes umbrosus. The sequence goes on along the minus strand of NC_051286.1, from coordinate 20,201,024 downwards.
CAGGTCTGAACAGGGCCTCATGTTTAGTTTCACAGGCCTTTGAAAGATTTGAAATCTTAAGTTAAATATCTTTGTAACTGTTCTTCTTCCAAAACTGGCAATGGGTTACCAGCCCCCACACTGAGAAAAATCTAAATTGCTATGTCAATATGCTAGCCCAGAAATGTGCCATTAATGGGGCGGGTTAAGTTAACTCCAGGTCCCTATCTATGTTGAACATATGGTACCTGGTAGGGGTTTGACACACTAAACATAAGACCATGGTCCACTATCAGAGCTAACTGAAATTGAGGTCTAAAGGTCAGGATCACACTGTTTGATTTCCCATCAGGAGGTGGGTGAAGGTTAGATGAAGTAATCTATAACATTTGTTATATAGAGTAAAACAAGATTTGGCAATTAAGAACAAGTATTTTACTGCCGCAGATTATGCTACATTACATGTAGTGTATGCTATTAAAGGTTTAATGAGGAAAACTGCAGCAACACTGGAAACACATTGCCAATAAAAAGAGAGTAAATGGGGATAGTACGGGCATAATTATAGTGGGATTTTCAGCACAAGTATATGGAGCTTGGTAATGCATAATTTAGTGAAAAATAAAAGAATTTGCTGGGGGGTAATTTGACTCATGACCTCAGTATTTAAATAAATCATGGATAAAACTATGATAAAAGACCATGTGTAAATAATGAATAACAGATATTTAAAGAACTGAATGCTACAATGTGTTCTTGACGCGCATACATGTAGTTAATCCTTAGTCGCTTGCTTCTTCTGTTTTGCTGTAGTTGCATACTGTAGTTAGCTGTGTTAGTACTTGTACAATATTTACAATCTTATTGGTTTTTTTTTGCTTAATTGTGTTAATCTTTGAGGAAAAAAATATTACAACTTCAACTTCAATACCTGTCTACTTATTGATTGTGTGGCATGACCCATCACCAACACATTAGCTGCCCCCTTGTGGCGTGGCATACTAATACCCACAAGTTAGTCTCAAAAAGAAACCAAAAAACGCCCGTATTGGCTCCAACACACCAGCCTCCAATTAATTTACAAGCACAGTGGGTGTTTAGGTAGTAAAGATGCACATGCACACCATTATGCCAGCAGAGTTGCAGAAGTTGCATAGCTTGTTTGACCTGCTGTCCGTGTTGTAGTAAAACTGAACATCATGAAACATGACAACTTATTTTGTCTGTCATTTTATTTCGGTGATTTTTAAAAAAAACAACAACTGCATGCCAAAATCCTACAGCACTTGATATCAGTGCTATATCAGACAGTTAGCTGACAGTTAGCTGCAGCAGAACTTGACATATGCCAGCAGAAACAGTTTTGGAAAGGCATCGAGGTTTCCTCCAGCACAGATTAAAACCCTGCAGGTCTGTGCTGAGCACAACAGTGACACTGGAACAATTTAGAAGCAATTCATAAGAAAGCTAGAAGACAGCAGACAATGGTGCATTCATGTGGTCCTCAGATTGTCCAATTTTCTGAGTTAGAAAATTGTTCTTTCTACTTCAGTGTGTTCACAGCTTTAAGTCGTAATGTGGAAAGAACATGGATGCTACAAAGAAGATGTGCTGTATTTTATTGCTTGAAAAAAAACGTTAGCTATTTTTAAGTTGTTGTTCAGACTTGTTTTTGTTCACGTGAATTTTCTCAGTCGGGGAACTAATTTTTTCGATTATTCCGAATAAATGCCCTAGTTAGTATGAAACCAATAGAACGAGAATTGTGTTCTATTTCCGGTGAAATATTACAGTATGCAACGCTGGACACTACGGCGGCATAAATATCCCATCATGCAATAGTGACGGCAAAATTAATAATGGACGTTGGTGGACAGCTCTATAACATCAATAACGCTTCAATTTAACTGTAAGTATAAGATTTCACTTTGTAGGCGTAATATATATTTTACATTAATTCAGACTTTGATTCTCACAAATCGTCGTTTTGGTCACATGAGATTGGTACAGGTTACTATGGTTACACGTCTCAAACCGGCAGGGAGGCTCTCAGGAAGTGACGACGTAAATTACTGCTCAGTGCATCCGGAAAAGATGCGTGCTAATGTTTATCCACACAAAAGTATGTTGAACGATAGTACACATATTGGGTACAGTATGTAGTGCATGGTATGCGATTTCGCACGAAGCCATACACTGCAACAGGAAATAAACCGGGACACATTTGGAATGTTTAGGTTTGCAACTGTGAAATGGTCTTTAAAAAATGCATTCAACCCAGGTCTTAAGGATAAACACAATGTGTTTCTGTGGACTATAAATAAAAGTGCTATTGTTTACAGTGACAACTCCACAAAGTCCCTTTAATGCCTCAGGCTTCTGGTCAGGCTCTCACTGTTGCCTGGACAGACCTTTAATTAATGTATTAACATACTTTTTGACACCTTCCCCTCTGGCTATATCAGCTTTTTGTTCGACAAGCAACGCTCCAATCAACACCTGTCACCTCCAAAAAACAAGATTTACATTTGCAAATTGCTTCGTACTCTCGCAATGTATCATTTTAAACTTTGACAGCATGCTATAATCATGCTGTCTCTTTTCACACTCACCCTCTCCTACGCAGCTGTAACATATTACATCTGCGCTCTGTCCTTTCTCTTGCCCGCTAATCACAAACCTCATTTCTGACAGACTGTCGGGACAGTGAGGGTCACTGAGCCTATAGAATGGATTTAAAAATGTTATTACCAATTCTGAACACTACTACGGGTAACCAGTGCAATGAGGCGAGAGTATGGGAAATGTGCTCATAATATTTTCGAGTTTTTGTTAGAACCCTAGCTGTGGTACTTTGTACAAGTTGGAGGCGGTTGGTTGATTTCTGGGGGAAGTCTGGCATATAAAGGGTTAAAGTAATCTAGATGGCTGGAGACAAAACATGAATGACAGTTTGTGCATCGCTGAATGAAAGAAATTAACTAAACTTTGCAATGCTCCTGATTTGAACGATGATGTTGCCAAAATGTTTCGAGAAGTAAAGGTCCGAATCAAAGATTAATTCCAGATTTCTGGCCTCATGGGTGCACTGCAAACTAAAGTCTGACTTGCACAATCCCTGTGTGCTTTGGGTCCAAACACCATCACTTCAGTTTTGTCATTGTTCAGTATTAGGCAATAGAGTCTACAGTAATGACTCCTAAATCCCAGAAATGAGTTCGCATTTTAGCACTTCCAGTTCCCTCATCTAGATGTCAGTATGTTTTTTGAATGGGTTTTAAGTTAGATGCCTGAAATAAAGTCTGTGGTTAACACAAGCTCAAGAGATATTAACGTTTTGTTCTACAACATAAAATACAGTACATCAATAAATACCCCACTCCTGAATTTTGAACACTTTATCGGTCTTAAAAAAAGCAGTTGCTAACAAGTGGTTAAATTGAGTCTACTAAACATTATCATGCAGACTAGCCCGCTAGCTTTTTACTTCTGGCGAAGTGGTGTTCATTTGCAAAGATTATCTTGCTGAACAAAACGAGTAAGTATCATAAGCGTGTGCTTGCCACAGAGCCAATGGAAAAATCCCATTGGATGTTTGTCAAGGGAACCAGAGCGATGCTAACTTCCTGGTTGGCCTACAAAAATACGTCATACCCAGACCCGGACAGGCTGTGAGTGAGGCGAGGTCTGATGGATTTATGGACAAATAGATTTGTGTATCGTCAGCATAAAAATGGAGAGAAATATTGGAGTTGCGGATAACTTGACCCGGTGGTAACATCTAGATGCAGAAAAGTAAAGAGCTAAAAATAGACCTTTGAGGAATGCCGCAGGTGATATTTGCGTAGCTATAGGACAAGGAGCTGTCCCAGTCATGCCTACCCATTCGATCAATTAATGTGCCATGATCAACTCTATCAAATGCAGCAGACGTCTAGCAACACCAGAATAGTACCAGCCGGCATCTGAGTTCATCCTGATGTCATTGTAGGAGCTAAAATCTACTACTTTAGCTACTGAGGTGATTAGCCCTGGACTGACGCACTTTTCGCTGTAGATGTTACCTTCTGTTGCATGTTGTGCTGTACAAAACTGATCCTCAGGCCGCTCGTTGGTTTTACAATAATAGTTCATTTATTCCTTAATATGGTATTAAAGAAGCATATCCGGTTACCATAGCAACGAGTAAACAATAACAACACGGCAAACAATTCAGCGTCTCTGCGATCAAAAACCCTTTGCCCTTCCGGGCTAAACCCTGACGCCAACAACACACCTCCTTACTTATATACCCGTGACTGGGTCAGTCAATTAATGCAGTGCCACCTAGTGTTCCTAAAAGTGAATTACACCAACCTCTGTATGTGTCATCATCATGTTTTGGCTCTTACAGTCATTGTAAACTTTTAGAAGCGCAGTTTCTGTACTATGATGACTTCAAAAAACGAAAACTTTTCAAAGACTGAGTGGTCATTCATAAAGGATTTGAGCTGAGAATATACCACTTTCTCCAGTACTTTGGCAAGAAGGGTTCATTTAGATATGGGTCTAAAATTATTAAGATTGTTTGTGTCAAAGTTAAATTTTTTCATTAGGGATTTAACAACAGCATATTTAAAAAATTGGAGGAATAACTAAAGACTTATTACATATTGCTACAATATCTGAAGATAAAAAGGCAGAAACCTCTTTTAAAAATCTTGTCTGTCAAAACATCTAAAGGAGAGGAAGAACATTTCATGCCATTAATCATCCTCAGTAAATCTAACTGGGATACGCGACACAAAAGGACCGAAATGTCTCACACCTCTCATTGCTTTCCATTTACGTTAGGCATCTTGAATTTCGGGATCAATAAAGTTACTATCTATCTATCTATCTATCTATGTCTACGCGTCCTTCTAATACATCATCTAGTCATTAACCCACGGTGGTAATGTTATTAAAGCATGCACCCACCCCGTGCTTTTTCAAGGACGCTACCGTGTCCAGAGTGGAAGCACAATGTTTCATGAATGTTAGTAGCCAACTCCTCCGCAGAACATGAGAAATCTAGCAGATCAAGCTGCTGAGAAGCCTGATTGGGTGTTACAGAAATTCTCAATGGTCCGTGAAATGAGGGGTTAAAAAAATTACAAAGGCTTCTATTGCAGATGACGACAATGATGCAGAGACTCCAAAGAGAAGAGACAGCTCAATCGATCTCTTGTAGATCTCTCAGAAACATCCTTTGTACTTCACTTTGATTGGTCATGTCAGTCTGGGGATTTCCATATAACCATCATTATAAAATAATCAGTCACAACTGTGGTTCATGTTGATGTAGAGCTAACAGAAGTCCCCCTATAGATGTGGTTAATTTAGAGCTAAATTAACAGCGATAGCTGTGTATCAGTTTGATCTGAGGTTCTGCTGTGGAGAAAAGAGGAAGGTAATTTCAGCCGTCAGCTGCCTAAGCCCTTCATCATGCAGTGACCCTGCAGTAACCTGGATACACCTGAGTGGAGAGGCCTATAGTGACGTATGTTGTCAAGGACAGATTAATGAGATAGTTTCTTGCCAACATTTTGTCTTGCACAATTGAATGCTGGGAAGGCAATCCTATTGAACATTTTAGGTAACAAATACTGAGGTCCACCAATGACCCCCAACACAACCCAAGTTATTTTTAAAATTTCATTTATTCAGCACACTGACTGTCACACTGTCTGGTCAGTGAGGGTCACTGAGCTGCCACAATTGATTTTCTACTGCCGGTGCCGACAATGATTCAGAGCCTCCAAAGAGAAAAAGACAGCTCAAAGAGAAAAAAACTCAATCTTTCTCTCAGTCTTGAAGATAAGCTTCTTTTTTTTTCTACATTTGTCACAGAAGCATTTATGTTACTTCACTTTGACTGATCATGACAGTCAAAAGGCTGTGGCTTTCAAATACGAGATCATTACCATACGAACCATCATTACCAAATAATTAGTGTCATAATTATGGCTCATGGTGATGCAGAGCTAATTGAAGTCCCCTTAGATGTAATTAATTCAGATTTTAATTCATAGTGAGAGCTGTGAATCGGTTTGATCTGAGGCGCTGCTAAGACGGAGGCTATTTCAGAAGTTCATCGTACAGTGACCCTGCAGTAACCTGGATACATCTGTGGAGAGGCTGACATTGTCAAGGCACCTGCAAATAACAGATAAAGAAAAAAGTTTCATGCTCTCTGGGCAACATCTTGTCCTGCACAATTGAATGCTGAGAGGCCAATCCTATATTGAACATGGCCGTAGCCAGGATTTTAGAAATACTGAGATCCATGTCCCTTCATGAACCTCCACCCAAAGTCATTTTTTCAATCACTTGGATTTTTCATTTTCATTTATTCAGCTAACTGTCTCCACACTGGTAGGAATACATTCTGTTATTGGATTTATTTAGTGTTTTTGATGGTCCAGTCAAATTTGGATAGAATTATCCTACAAATACAGGACATGGCCTATGAAATGCACATTTTAGTTGGGGTGGCTTTAATTTCTACAAATTCCCAGAAAAGAATACTGAGAACTAAGGCTGTCAAAGTTAACGCGATAATAACACGTTAACACAAAATCATTTAAACGCCACTAATTTCTTTAACGCATTAACGCAATTGATCCTTTGGAGGTTGTAGTGGGCTCAGTTTTAAAGCTAGAGTGAAGACACTGGCATCATATGAAACTAGAAAAAACCTAATCTAAAGGACCAACCATGTCATACTAGCTTGATCCAAAGGAGCCTAAATAATGCTCCAGACTAATATTGGAGAGGAAAAACTGTCATGGCCATTTTCAAAGGGGTCCCTTGACCTCTGACCTCAAGATATGTGAATGAAAATGGGTTCTATGGGTACCCACGAGTCTCCCCTTTACAGACATGCCCACTTTATGATAATCACATGCAGTTTGGGGCAAGTCATAGTCAAGTCAGCACACTGACACACTGACAGCTGTTGTTGTCTGTTGGGCTTCAGTTTGCCACATTATGATTTGAGCAAATTTTTTATGCTAAATGCAGTACCTGTGAGGGTTTCTAGACAATATTTGTCATTGTTTTATGTTGTTAATTGATTTTCAATAATAAATATATACATACATTTGCATAAAGCAGCATATTTGCCCACTCCCATGTTGATCAGAGTATTAAATACTTGACAAATCTCCCCTTTAAGGTACATTTTGAACATATAAAACAAAAATGTGTGTCCTCAAACTAAACACTAAAAATGACTCTTGAGATTGGAAATAAGTCAGGAAAATAAAACCCCAAAATAGAAATACTCAAAATAAAACTAAATTGAGTGCATGAATTAGTCATGTCCCCCAACACCAAAATGTGTAGCTGAGCCCAAGACATTAAAGATGACATATCCTTATGACACACACACTCTAGCAGCTGCCCTCTGGCCCTATAGAAGATCACACAGCATGCATAAAATATATAACACGATTATCCATACCGCCCTGGGACCATATGAAATAGCAGCAGGCAGCATAATCACAAAACTTCGGTTGGTTGAATTATATGAATGTATTACCGACTGGTTTGCCTCTCATGTTCTTTTTATGTTTTAAATGTGTAGATGATTATATGATGATTTAACACTGGCTGGTAATTTAGAGCCTCCTCTTTTTCCCCTCACTTAAAGGGAATGTTTATAACTTCTTACACGTATAAATCTACCGTGTCAGGATCCCTTGCGCGCTCGCGTGTGGCTACGCTGTTCATACTGTTCCGCTGCTTCGCTGTCTGCTTGCCTTCACTCACACAACGCGCGCGCTCTCGCTCCACCTCACGTTCATGCGCGCACACTAAACACTGCAGAAGAGTTAGTTTAGCTCTGAGAATATCTAGTGAATGTACAGTGGACATTTGTGCAGAACTAACTGCTGCAGCTCCTCCAGACATCAGAGGTTTCCCGTGTCTTGTGAAGTGACGGGGCTCCGCTACGAGTTACGTTATCGTCTCCGACCGGGTGCCGGTGTCTTCCTCTGACCGTGGTCGGAGACGATAACGTTTCTTTTCCTGCTTCAGCCTCTTCAGCCTCTTCAGCCTCGGAGGCTGAAGCAGGAAAAGCCAACACTAGGATCAGCATTGATTCATGGAGAGACCTTCGTCTGGTCAGCTAACATTACTGCCAAGCAGCTGAAATATAGAGTGATATTGTGGTTTCAACTGACGTCTGTCGCCTCACTGTTTTGAGCGATGCTCGTTCAGGTATATTTAGAGCAAGCAAGCGCGAGCCCGACGCTGACTTTCGTTGACTTAACAGCCACAGGTGTCGCTGTTAACAAGCGTTTCTGATTCTTACAAACAGTCCCTTTAAGTGAGCTAATAATATCCTCCTGAGACCCAGCCCATTGACATGTGTCCTCTGTAGTGGACATTTTGTCCACATGCATATCCTCTTACTCTTTTGACTTACTCTATCAACCTCTGATGTATTGTAAAGAGGACATCATGGGCTTTCCAGTGACATGGGATGTGTGTTTTTTTTAATCAAGTTGAATGTATTCTTGGTTTAATATCACTCTACAGCCATAATCTGTTCATTTTGTTAGTCTTTTTATGGTCCTGTGTTCCACTACAGTGGACATGCTGTAAAATAAAAAATAAAGTTCAAAAAGCCTACATTGTAAGATTTTCTTTTAACCCTTAATAGGAAGGAAATCACACAAAAAAAGGTAATTGCAAGACTCTTTTTTTACTCGGTTCCCAGGAGGATAAGCCCAAAACGCAGTCCCACAGCAGCAGTGGAAACTCCGGATGGTGGCCCTGCACTTAAAACGTGATGCCCGTGGCGACGCACCTTCTGCAGGCTACAGGTTTCATTCAGCTGGAGCAGAGAGGACACCAGACAGGACACCAGAGAGGACACCAGCTGGAGCAGAGAGGACACCAGAGAGGAAACCAGCGCGCTGCTGCGCTGCGCCCAGAGGACCTCTTGCGTCTCAGCCTCCTACTTGAGGACAGATGGATCTGACGCCGGAGCGCATCAACAGCGGCACATTTTGACTTTTTCTTTCCTCCCATGAAGACGGATGATCACTTATCTCTCTGTCATTATTATTCTTCTCCGTCATGACCACAGTCCCAATGGATATCTACTCCTCCACGTTATCTCAAGCGGTGGACATCGGAGCAGGGTGTTATCTGCTGCTTGTAGGTGAGTTCAAAGCCGCGCGTAAAGCTCGAGGAAATTCAATTTTTTGCTGAATTGGCTGCTTGGCTCAGTTATGTGTGAGTGAAAAAATGTAGTTATCCAGGATTTAATTCATTTCCAAGGATTTGGAGACTTGAAAACAGAATCAAAAAGCACAAAATTATATATTTTTTTTCTATTTTTACGCACATTTAACTAAGAAGGCTGATGGATAAATGTCTCTTTTATGCATAAAGACCTGGGCAAACTCTACTCCTCATCTTATATCTACACACATTCATCCTATTAATCATGTTATGGGGACAGCAGCACATAATAGGGTCCCCATAGTGTTAACCATTTAAATTTCAAGACTCTTCAGTTAAGATTAGGGTTAAGGCAGGTATTGGTGATGATTAAGGTTAGTCTCCAGAGACTAAGAGTAATTCAATGCAATGTCCTCCAAAGCGACAAAAGCAAATGAGTCTGAGTGTAAGAGGGCAGATGACATGTACCTAATGCCATAATATGTCATATGAAAGGTAACACATTATGGCATTATGCAGTATCTATATATAGTGCTTTAATTGAGTTAATTAGTGGAGATATATTAAGACCATTCATGTGGGCTATAAAGAAGACAAATTCATGAGCAATTAGTCCAGGGCATGCACATTCACCACAGGGTGTCTGAGCATGCTGGGAGATGATTCTCACATTCATTTCCATTTCATTATCCAACAGTAAACCAGCCTTGATCTGAAAATGTACAGCTGTCTTCTACAGATTCTGGCAGCTCACGACTGCTCCCATCCTCCCTCCACGGGAGCGCTCTCCTCTCACACAGCCACTTAGATCTAGCAGTAGTAGTAATCATCAGATGACAGACACTGCAGCCATCTATTTCCCCTCTGCTATTCCACACCTGGTATCCGTCTTTATTATAAGGCAGTGAATCTGCTGAACAACCAAAGGCAGACTGAGATTTACAGAGCATAATGGAAGGAGGGTGTTTGGACAAACACACCGAGTAAATTGGCCAAAAAGAAAACAGACGGCTGACCCTGGAGCAGAATGGGGGCGATACAATAAAATCCATCATCATGTGATAAAACCTCCATACTGTGATGCGATTTGTTTCCTGACCTCTTGGTTGACATTCATCTGTAGCTCAACCCTGCTCATTTCTCCAGTTATCCAGCAGAAGGAGTATATGGCTGATTCTGTCTTTCTAGTGCAGTTGACATTAAAGTAAATCCAATATTATTTGGAAAAGTCAACGGATTCAACACCGTTAACTCAAAGGCTATAAGAGCTCACCTCTCAGTGCTCCCTATGACCTTTTTTTGGTGCAATATGACAACATCCAAGATGACATAAGACTACTGACTGACATGTTCTCCTTGTTGAGACGTCAACAAGGAGAACATGATATGAGAGACAAGATTTGGTGTGTTTGCAAACAACAACACAAAAACAGGAATGCTATGAAAGGAATATGGGGTTAGATGACCCGTGGCAGTGTGTCTGTATAATAAGTCATTGTCAGTGAGAGAGAGAGAGAGGGTGTTATGGGGAAGATTAAAAAAAGAATGCAAGCAAAAATAACAGGCAGCTCTGTTCTTAGGAGATTAATCTTGCTGGTTTTTGTTGCTGTGTAAATTCCATTATGGGTAAGGGATGATTACTGAGGCATACATTACATTAGTTATTTCACACTTTGTTAGAGCTTTGCCAACGGGTGTCTTTCTGATACAGGTGCTTCATTTTTTATTAAGGGAAATTGGTTTTGAGCATTATTGGCTTATCATACGGTTGTTGTAAATTGAAAATATTCTTTTCTTTAACATAATATCATACATAATTAAAGTGATGAGTGAATAAAGGCTGACATGGGTTCCCCACAAATGGTGGTAACAAAATGATAGAGAAATTTGGATTTTGACTCTGGATGGGCAATTTATTGAACACAAGTTATGAAAGAATAGGTTTAGGCTAATTTATTTATTACAAGATGATAAAACAGTTCTTCATTAAATTTTTTTTTTTTTAAAACAGAATGTTAATGCCGACTTGCCACGGATTCTAGACAAAAACTGTAAAATCGGTTAGTAAAACACCTAAGAATCCATAGGACATAAAGGGGACTACCTGAGGGCTACCAGGATGCCCGGACACCACCACACTCATATGCCGTCAACAAAAACACACAATAGCGACAGAGTTGAAAGTGCACACACTTACCACATCACACCATCACATGCAGGGAAGGGAGGAGGCGTGCCACCAGTACACCAGCCTATTGGGCTGGTAGGGACACTAAGGAAAAAAGGGGGAAACAGGTAAGAGGGCAGGAGGTCAGTTTACACAATAGAGAAAAACGCAAAAACAGTAGCAAACCCTAGCAGTTGGCACCAACATTTCTACAGCCCATCCACCTATTATATCAGCTGGGGCTATTACGAATCCATGTACAAAATCCAGGCACGGATAGCCGCACAGTAGCATACAGTCAGCCGTGGCTATGACAACCCTAAAATGATCGTTCCCCCATTGGTACCCACATGTTCGAAAGAAACACAGCAAAAATGCCCACTTGGATGCCCCTTTGGTAGATAAAATATGATAAAATGTCTTCTAGGGGGCCCTTCCAGTGGAGAAATTGTGATGAAGTGCCCTCTTGGATGCCTGTATGGTAGATAAATCATGATAAAGTGCCCTCTACGGTGGCCTTAAAATGGAGAAAACAGGATGAAGTGCCCTCTTGGATGCCTGTATGGTAAATAAATCATGATAAAGTGTCCTCTATGGTGTCCTTAAAATTGAGAAAAACGTGATGAGGTGCCATCTTGGATGCCCGTATGGTAGATAAAACGTGATAAAGTTCCCTCTGGGTGCCCTTCCAGTGAACACAATGTGCTAAAGTGTCCCCCTCAGTGGCCTTAAAATGGAGAAAACGTGACGCAGTAGGTGTTCATATAGGCTGCCCTATATTTTTTTCACCCCTGCCCCTCAGACAGCCCCAGTCCAACACTAATCACAGGCAGTATATACACACATACAGCTGAATTTCTAGACTACAAGGTATAGTTTACCTCAATGGGATATCAACTCCCAATGCCTTCACTGTAGAGAGCTCCAGCACAGCTAACTATGTATAAAATGTGTTAACGGCGTTAAAATCACCTAATGCCATGTGTTATCGCAACTCAAGTCACACTCCCATCTCATCAAATACCGCCGCATCGGAAACCGACGCACAGAGGCACCCTTTAGGGCCAGTATATGACAAATCGGGCTTTCAACCAACGCCAACGTAAACTCAACCACAGTGTTATTCGATGGTCGGGGCAAGTGACGCAGTATTAATAGCGTGAGAGTCCGTTCAGGGTGGGCGAGAGGGCTGGTGGATGGGTCAAACGAACACAAGACTTTGAACCAGGAGACAGGTGTTTGTGTCCCACGTGAAACTAAAGGTAACGTTGACTTATTTTGTCACGTCAGTCACTTGTATTACGTGAATCGCTAGTCACGTTAGTCGCTAGTCAGGGAAGTTGGTGTCAACCACAACCGTTTCCTAACCCTAAGAGGTTGTGTTGCCTAAACCTAACTTCCTGTGAAAACGGAAGTTTATTTTGAAAGGACACTGTGCATGTAACAAGTTTATATTGAAGCACTGTCCCCGGTCCGTCCAAACTTAACACAAGAAGGTTACCCCGTGCGTTGGCCTCCGATGCCGAGGGGCACTGACCAAGCGGCGGTATTTGACGAGTAGGGAGTGAGAATGTGTTGGTTATCTAGCATCAAGACAAGCTACTAGTTGTACCTTTAAACTGATTATCCCGCCTACAGGGCCTACAGGCTGCTTAAAGTGCCTGTAAAGAGGTAAACTGGTTAATAAAAGTGTTCATCAAGGATAAAACAAGCTGTAAAACATACCATCCAGGAGACTAGCCAGTCCCCTTTGTCACACTAGACACATGCATCAAGAAAGTGTTACCTGTATATATCAGTTCTTAATGAGACAATAATGGTCTCCAGGTGAGTGCCTGCCAGTGAGAGAGGCCAAAGGCGGAGCTTCCATTGAGAGGACAAGCTGAGATGATGGCATTAGCAGGCCGAAAGCCTACCTATCATCACACATAGATAGAATTAGCTCAGTGGTATTGTGAACTGTGAGGACACGTCGTGTCATAACTTGATTTGGTTATTGTGATGAGCTCTCCAGTGGTTTCAAGCACCTTGTTGTGGCAGGAAGGAGTAAAGGGAAGGGTGGATTATATTCATTACATATCTCATCTCTTTTCACTTCTCTGCTTCCCACAAAGGATGAATGTACACACTTACTTCTCTCATTAGCATCGAAATAGAGTGGTATGTCAGCGCTAACATGACTGACCGGATTCAGGTCATTAGGATGAGGAAAGCCTCCTCTCAGAAATGTGACATAATGATGAAACTAATAGTCACACCATAGGCGCAAAAAATATCCTACTGAGTGTCAGTCAATGCTCATTACCAATTTCATAAAACCTAAAAATAGACATTTTAGGGACTGTATGAAAATTATTGGTGTGGTGGAAAAGGAAGGACCTCCTCGGGAAATTAATGTTTTCTTTGAAACCTCCTCAAGTCTTTGAAAAAAAACTGCAACACCCACCCGTACAACATGTCAAAAGAATATAACAGTATTAAATTAGTACAACTTGTTTAATTGTAGAGCCCAATTTAAACCTTAATATGTTAATGGAATGTCTAATGTCAATGTAACCAAAATACGGAGACAGAACTGTTGTCCTCTGCATATTGTAAGATGCACCTTTTTTAACCTGTGTGCAGGCGAAAGTTGTCTTTTTGATACTTCAGGTTGTCCTCATACACTATTCGTAACTATACCTTCAAACAGTAATTTGTGTATATCCCACAAAATCAATTAGTGTGTAATTCATGTAATCATGAAACAGGAAGTATAAAGAGCGGCAATGCTGTGTAGGGAGGAGGTCGGGGTGGATGGGTGGGTCAAAAAATGTTTCTGTCCGGTGTGAAACCAGAAGTTAACGTTGATTTATTTGTCAATTAACTTACGTACTTAAGTTTCGCCAATTCCGGAGTTATTTTAACCCAAACCACAATCTTTTTCTAAACCTATAACTGTTGCCCAAGCCTAACCAAGTCGATCATTTCCTAAACCTAATTAAATAATTTTGTTGCCTAATCCTAAGGAAGTTGTTTCCTGTGAAGACTGAAGTTTATTGTGAAAAGATTGCATGCATGTAACGAGTGGATATTGACACGTGTCGCTTGACATTCGTAGAAACAAACGAAAAACAAGGAATAACTTTTTCGTAAGATATCATACGAACCACTGTATGAGAATACCTATATTGTAAAGTGAGGCTGAAATAAAATATACATTTAGAACGAAAAACAAATACAAGACGCTCCCCTGCCTCACTACTGTGGTGGAAATTGACCGAATAAGGGAGACCAACAAAGAGAAATTTATCTTTGTATATTTATTAAGCTTTTGCGCAAAAGGACCGAAACCTCTAAAGTGACAGTGAGCAACTGCCGAGGAATCGATGCCGAGTGCATCCTCACCAGTGTTTTTATATGCATAAGATCAAAGAGTCGATGGTTACATTGGTTACATTTGATTTGATTACATACTATAAATGAAGGCACACTTTCAAGCAGGGAATTTCCATAAATGAAGACATACTTTGTCTCAGACATGAAAGAGAAGAGTTAATGTGCAGGCTAGACTATATTTCATCCTTACATCATTTATACAGATCGGGCATTTTATAGAAAAGGACAGTTCATTTACAGTATCAGGGGTTCGAGTACAGTTCAGCAGAAAGGGAGCCAGTCATGAACAGTATAACACAGAGAATCACACTTAATACAAAGGTTATACACTAAATGATAATTTTTCCCACTACAACTACCACACCTTCAGGCAAAAGAAAAATAACAACACCCTTCCCCTTTTCTGACCCACACTACCCCCTAATCATTTTCATACAGTCCTTTAGGACTAATATTATACACAGTGCCTAGCCCTGACTTTGTACAGGCAAAAGATGGGGTCCAGTATGAATAGTCTCTGCCTGCCTCACAGACATAAATTCATAAATAAATGAATAAAGAATAAATACATAAATATATAATATTGTATATTGAAAATCAGCCCACTCGTGCTATTATGCGTTCTCACAGCCTGGTTTCAGCCTCGAATGATTTGGAGGTTCCATAGGGATCTTTTGGCTTGTCATTGGAATAATGCATCACATGCATCACATCTCCTTTGTCACAAAGTGACATAAACGTGCACAAGCATCTCGGGAAGACAATGAGAGTCTTGCCCATGGATGCACACTGCTCTCTCTGTATGGTCATTATATATGGCTAGACTGCAGAAACAAAAGGATCAACAAGATGTTAAGCTGTGGAGGTTAATCGCTCTAAGGAGTCTTTCTAACAAGATCAAGATCAAGATATTTCTTTTCTTTTATTCCTATGATTATTGCTTTAAAACATTTATATGTTTGTATTGATTCATTTCTATTTCAGATGGTTGCTTTTAGCTGGAGAATGAGTGAAGGGAGGTTCACCGGTGTGGGCAATGTTCATAACATCCGTCTGTCTACCTGTCAATCTCCCATTCTTCACCCTCCCCCACTGCTTCCTTCACTCACTCCATCTCTCACGTAATCCCTTTTCAGTCAATAGTGTACAATTAGACCATTACTGAGCGCTCCTGAGCATCCTCATCTGACTCCTCTATATATTTCACAGTATAAAATGAATGGTTTACGGCGTAAAACAGTAATTGTATAAATACAGATACAATAGAGTTAAAATACAATTGCCCTTTATTCAACCTCTCACATTTCCACTCACCCATACATAGCCTATATTACACACGCTACGACGATATGTGCCCTCTTTACACACCTCATGATCATGCTTGGGTTTGGTTAATGTTCATAAAATTACTTTTGCATTTCTGATTCTGTGTATGGACTACCTCACGCAGTCAAACATTGTTAATGTTTGTTAAATTACGACTGTGCGTGTGTGTGTGGTCTCCCATTTTACTGCTATCCTTAAACCAAGTGGTACGAAATTAGATTTCCTAGAGATAATTTGGGATTGCCACCTGCCACTATCGCATAACAGTGCATGCTCATGGGGGATCTCTTATTGGGTCTTTAAATTATAGAGTACGGTCTAGACCTGCTCTGTATGAAAAGTGTCTTGAGATAACTTCTGTTATGATTTGATTTTTTAGATGAGAGTCACGGATTCTGTATTTCATTCATCACTGCATGCAACAGGGGCTTTTTAAGGTCTGCCTCCTCGTACTCCTCAGTGAACTTTCTAAGACCCACTTTCCTTGTAAACCTAAGCAGTGAGGATCACTTCAGGTGTCCCCATTGATTCATTTGTGTGGTGAGTGGTTAGAGCAGTTGGCTCGGCTGCACTTCCATGAAAGTGATTATCAGCCAGCTGGAAGTTGTTTGGGTCAGTGGGCTTTGTGCTTAAGTAGTCCGGCAGCAGATCTAGAACAGTTTAGAGTTAGTTTGGGGAAGGTAGATAGTGAGAGCAAGAGAGGTGACATACTGAATGAGTCTTTCTCAGAGTTAGCGGTACAGAAAAGTGCATTTAGTTTTATCTGCTAATTCTATTTTATCACATTTAATCTCCCAAAGAATCGACGCAAATGTGGTGCTGACATTAAAACTCTGTTTAATTGAAATGGCTGTTAGCCTACAAATTCTCTGAGTGAATCTCTACCTGCAGAGGTACAATCCCCACGTACAATTTCTCCTGGAAATGTTATCAAGAAAAGTTACCGTGTCAGCAAGGGTCGGGAACATGGTGGCACTGTAGAGTTCAAGATGCTCAGAAATTATTCATCACCTTTCGAAAGAAACCTGCAGCTGAACTGATTCACCTTCAAGCTATAGGCAACGAGACTGAGCGCTATAGAGTGTTGCAGGGATGAGATATTTTTGTGGGCCATCAGGAAGTTAGCATTGCCCAAGACCCCAGTAAGGGCGCCGGGCTGTGAAGCAAATTTTCGTAGCGACCAAGCGGCGGTACTACAACTTCTGTGTTCGTCACGTGATGCCACTGAGCCCCAAAAAGACTTTTTCCCATAGACTTAAACTGTGAAAGAGACGTCTGTAAGTCAGTCATAATTTTTTTTTGAGGTAAATCAACTTCCCAGTATAAACACTTGAATAGCCCTTATTGGTTTATTGCTTTGGGAAAGATAAGTGGGGGAAAAAAATGAATGTACAGTGATAAAAGTCAAGTAAATCGAAAAATGTAATTCAGCTAGTAAAACTTGCAACCTTTACCGTGACCAGCAGAGAAAAGCTAATGCAGCAGCAGGTGGAAGTCCCCAGGGATGTGCTCCATACATTAATGATGGCCATATGGCCTGAGGTGAATCTACCTATAACATTTTAAAGATACAACAGGGACATTCAATTCCCTCTGGGCTGTCTTCCTCTTCTGAGTCAGACCCTGGGGCTAGCTCCCTCAATTCTGGAAATGGGATTGACTGCATTTCTTGTCTCACTGTATAAATTGACACTTTTCTCAGACATGGTGCGAGATGATGTTCAACCGTAACCTTCCTGGGTTGTTAGGTTGGACAGTTGGACAAGGTCAAGTGCTCACTGTGAGAGCAGAGAGTTACAGTGGTAGTATCAGCCATTTCCCAATTTCCTGTTCCAAACAACAAAAGACACCTACATTCTACCTCATCAATGGCTGATGTCGAGATCCAGCCACTTCTGTTTTTCTGATTGGTGGTTTTTTTTCCTCTTATTATGCTTCCTTTGTTGCTGAGGGCGGTAGACCGGAGGGTCAGGGCTAGAAACGGGCTCCAGTTTGAATGGGAGATTGAAGCTATCTATATGTATATTTAATTATGTAATAACAACATTTCCATTGTGTAACCAGCTTAAAGCAGCAGTAGGTAGAATTGAAGCAAATGTGATTTAAAAAAAAGTTATCTTTATAAAACGGTCACTATGTCCTGACAGTAGTGTGTGAGACAGGTAATCTGAAAAAAAAAATCATGTGCCTCTCTGTCCTCCGGTGCTCCTAATGGCATTTGCAAGATTTCATAGACCGGAAAAAAACAACCAATCAGAGCTGAGCTGGAGCCTTTTTTGCTTCATGCGCTACTGAGCAACTCTCATAGGAATGAATGGGAGCCCGCCTCCAACGCTGTAGCCAGTTCTCTTTATACATCCATTGCATTGCATTGGATCCCTAGACAAAAAGCCAATGGGGTTTTTTTCCATTGGATTTTGGATTATTGCAGAAATTAAACTGTGTGGCAAACAAAAGTTTATGATACTTACATGTTATGTTATGCTATGCAGGTAAAGGTTCAATATTTTGAAACTTGTGTTTACTCCACCCTTTAATATCTGTTAATCTAATGTTAGAGCCCATGGTTTAGTGAAAAGGACCTTTTAACTGTTTAACTCTTAGCTGATTCCCATAATTAGTCACTGAATGCTACTGCAGTGAGTTCTCTTTCGTAACACCCAGAAGGCTTTCTCTGCATTGCCGATGGTGGAAGTTATCAAACTCTTGAAGCATATGAATCGGTGCTGGAAAATTGTCAACAATTGAGAACTCAGAAGATTGGCATACGACTTTGTGAGGTGTCAGAAAAGTATTAGGCTTCGCAAACTCATGTGGTAGACGGAACCGCGGTTGGTTTATTGCTTTGGGAAAGATAAGTGGGAAAGAAAATGAATGTACAGTGATAAAAGTCAAGTAAATTGAAAATGTAATTCGGCTAGTAAAACTTGCAACCTTTACCGTGACCAGCAGTGAAAAGCTAATGCAGCAACAGGTGGAAGTCCCCAGGGATGTGCTCCATACATTACTGATGGCCATATGGCCTGAGGTGAATCTACCTATAACATTTTAAAGATACAACAGGGACATTCAATTCCCTCTGGGCTGTCTTCCTCTTCTGAGTCAGACCCTGGGGCTAGCTCCCTCAATTCTGGAAATGGGATTGACTGCATTTCTTGTCTCACTGTATAAATTGACACTTTTCTCAGACATGGTGCGAGATGATGTTCAACCGTAAGCTTCCTGGGTTGTTAGGTTGGACAGTTGGACAAGGTCAAGTGCTCACTGTGAGAGCAGAGAGTTACAGTGGTAGTATTAGCCATTTCCCAATTTCCTGTTCCAAACAACAAAAGACACCTACATTCTACCTCATCAATGGCTGATGTCGAGATCCAGCCACTTCTGTTTTTCTGATTGGTGGTTTTTTTTCCTCTTATTATGCTTCCTTTGTTGCTGAGGGCGGTAGACCGGAGGGTCAGGGCTAGAAACGGGCTCCAGTTTGAATGGGAGATTGAAGCTATCTATATGTATATTTAATTATGTAATAACAACATTTCCATTGTGTAACCAGCTTAAAGCAGCAGTAGGTAGAATTGAAGCAAATGGGATTTAAAATTTTTTTTTATTTTTAGAAAACTGTCACCATATCCTGACAGTAATGCATGAGACAGGTAATCTGAAAAAAAAATCATGTGTCCTCCGGTGCTCCTAATGGCATCTGCAAGATTTCACAGACCGGAGGAAAACAACCAATCAGAGCCGAGCTGGAGCCTTGCCGTCTCTGAGCAGCTGTCAATCACTTGTGAACTACGATCAAACGGTCAAACTAGGCAGCGCTGATCAAATATGAATCAATATTCTCTTAATGTAATGCCTATTTCTCACATAAAATGTTTTCAGAAACATCTTGTAGAGTACTGTTTAGCTGTCAAATGAGAAAGTTTGTGACTTTTTTCGATAAGTTCAGGAAATACCAAGCACCGCCTACCAGCCGCAGCAAACTTTCTCATTTTACAGCTAATTTTCAAAACCTATTTTTGTATTGCTATTTTATAGAAGTCTAGTTTTCTCTCAGAGCACTTGAATTACAATATGCTGAAAGGTTATTATGGAATTTTTGCCCAATAATGCCAAAAACATTCTGCCTATACTGCCACGTTAAGTAAATATTAAGCAAATATTTTCTCTAACTATTCCTAAAGTATTACTGTATATTTTGTAGTTGGTTGGCTTAGCGTTATGCCTCACTTTTGCATGCTGCCAAGTGGAGTTGAGGGTCTTTAGCCAAAACCTGTAACATCTGTTCTGGGCCTTCTGCACTATAAAATGACTGAGTTGCCCTTTCTCTTGGCTCCCAGGCAACCTCCATCCTGTGTTTGTTTTACACTTTCACTCACCTTTACATACATTACACACATGACCACTCTGTACCCTTCTCACACACTTCATCATTATGTTTGATTAATGTGTATTCATTCTGTGTTTGGCCTGTCTGTCTGTCCAGAAGGAGCGCATGCCGTTTTATTTAGGATGCATCAAGTTGAGCAGTGTTCAAAACAAACAGAGGACTGTTTATGTCCTAAACAAGTTGTGTCACCTGCCAGCCCCCTGGCATGTCTTTAGCCTGTCCCGTAAGGGAGAAATAATGATGTAATAGCTGTAATGGGAAAAACACAACCCTCCTCAAATCGACTCTATTGCCTGTAGCCTGTAACAGACTGTCTTTGGTTAATTGTCTCTTGAGGTTTGCCTATAGGGACAGAATTACCCAACACAGAATAATAGAAATCTGATAACAACAAAGCAGGCATTTAGTGAATTAAATTGAACGTCATTGTTAATTCAAACTACTTTCTTTTACTCCCCCTCTCTGTCTCCTCCTTCTCCTCCTCCTCGTCCTCCTCCTGTCTGTCTCAGCTGTTCTCTCCATCATGGGAAACCTGCTGGTCCTCATCATGGCAGTCAAAAGGTCATCAAGGATGAAACCGCCGGAGCTGCTGAGCGTGAATTTGGCAGTGACAGACCTGGGAGCAGCTGTTTCCATGTATCCCCTGGCTGTGGCCTCTGCCTGGAGCCACCACTGGCTCGGGGGAGATGTTACCTGTGTGTATTACGGCTTTGCAGGGTTCTTCTTCGGCCTCGCCAGCATCATGAACCTGACCATCTTGGCCATTGTGCGCTTCATTGTGTCCCTCAATTTGCAGTCACCCAGTGAGTAATTGCAGGGCTCGAAAACGCTGATAAGAATACTACACTAAAAAAAAAAAAAAGTGTAAAATAATGGAAATTTTCCGGCAGGAGGGGCGCCAAAAAATTTCTGTTAAAAAACGGAAAAATACTGTCAGTTAATTAACATAAATAAACTGTAAAAAACCCCAGTAATTATCTTTATATAATTAGCCTTTATTACTGTAATTTTAAAAGAAATATTTTACTTTTACTTTTTTTGTTAGAATAGTCATACACCGTAAAGCTAAGACCATTTACATATAAATCACAAATGAAACATGAAATTTTACGTTGCAAAAGCCCAAATTTACATTAACTCTCAGAAGTTTTGCAAAGAAAATCTGTATTTTTACAAGAAATATTTTTAGAATTCCATGAAATCCTTTTCTTCTAACATAAATTAATTGTTAAAATAGAATCATAAACCTCTAAAAAACTGAATAATTATCTTTAAAAATTATCAAGAAAAGCTTAAATACAGATAATTACGATTGTGATTACAAAAAATAATTAAAAAAATTCTGTCATTTTGAAATACAGACAAAAAATGTAAAAAAAAAAAAATGTTTACAGTGTACCTGGTATTTTAAGAGTTATCAATTGGAGAACATAAGGAACTTGGTATACTCATGAACCTTATTTTCTATGCTCCAAGAGAAAATGCCATCGTTATTCAAGGGGCGATTATCCCTGTGGCGAAGGATTCAAGCAGTAGTGATGAAACCTTTTAAAGCTAATAAAACAATTTTTCAGTCACTCTCCAAGCTTTTCAATAGCTGTACTTCAAAAAGGAAAAATAACAAAATGTACTTTGCATGCAAGACGGCAATTGCTGCATCTACTAAATGTTTCCAACAGTAATATGTAAAATCGTCTTTAAGTAGAAATATGTCTACATTAGATTTTAATTTTCTTTTAACACTGTTTTACTGTGAAAACTGTTTGAGCAGCCTGTAGCAAATAAGCATGTTTCCCAAAAAATGTCTTTGATGAAAAATTGTTTAGATGCCCCAGGTGATCACTTTTTTTCTATATGATTAACAATTCAGGTATATTGCCAGCCAGCCTCGCTCATTAACTTCATGCCCTGACACTTATATCGGAAAGTATATCGGAACATACTGTACTGACAGCTAACCTTTTTCTTACTGACAAACATGATGGCAGCTCTGTGTCTGAGACAATCAGACTGGTTTGACAGTGCAGACAGGAGATGTAGTAATTACCAGCATGGAAAGGTTTAGGCTCTTGTCTCCGGCTCACCAAGAAGTGGTATCAGGTGGGTGTAGCCAAGTTGAACAGTCCCATCATATATAGAGAAAAAGCCCACACACTGTCAAATTATTAGAGGAGCTCTTCAGATGCAAAAAAATGTCATTTTAGTTTGTAGCCAAAAGGTGTGAAAAAAGTGGATATTTCAGATATGAAACTATCATCAGCATAATTTCTAGACCATGTCATTCACCAAAACAGCACTTGCAAGTCAGGTGGAAGGTAGTAAGAGGTGTGTGATTGAACGATGAACGTCTTACAAGGATGTCTGAATAAACGTACAACACAAATATATACACCCACATGCATATGTCTGCATATGCAGTACTGTATGTATGCATAAAAACATACAAAAACCGTCTGATGGGCTAGCTTACATAAACATCCTAAACAAGGCTCACATTATGAGAAATATCTTATGCGCATTAGGAATAATTAGCATGCAAGAACTAAAATGGCAGTCAGTTTAGGACTCTAGGGGGAAAACAACAATAACACATTACCAAAAATAAGGAAGACCCTCTGGATGTGTTGTCCTCACATGAAAACATTTTTTGTATCCATGTGGTCTTTATGAAAACAAGCAGACCTTTTTTGGGAAATAACAATGATAGTAATTAATCTGTTGCAAAACAATCTCATATCCTCCTTTTGTGCCAGCCAATAGATTACTAAACCATGTGGAGGAGGCGATGTCAATCAGATATTACTGTAGATCAGACTGTATGTGGATTCTTTTATATTAATGCGGAGGATCTTAAAGAGGATCTATTGTGCTTATTTTCAGGTGCCTTCTTGTATTTTGGGTTTCTACTAGAACATGTTTAAATGCTTTAATGTTCAAAAAAACGCTTTACTTTCCTCATACCGGCTGTGTTGCAGCACCTCTTTTCACCCTCGGTCTGAAATGCTCTGTTTGAGCTCCTGTCCCGCTCTCTGGAAAAGCCCAGTCTGCTCTGATTGGTCAGCTGGCCAACTGTTGTTATTGGTCAACTGAACCAAACTCTTCAGACTCCGCTCCAGCTCCACTCTAACTAGCTTTGCTTGAGGGCATGCCAAACTAGCCGCCAGGCAGGTCTTATACAAATGTGTTACTTGGTGACATCACCACGTTATGGAAGAAAAGGCGGAACTTCAAGGAAGGCATTTCAGGCCGTTCAGGCGCAGTGTTTCTGTGGAGGGGAGTAACTCCCTTTGGTGTGGACTTTGGGCTTTGTAACTTTGCAGACCTTTTACATGCACAACAACTATAAAACCTTAAAAGAAAGGGAAAAAGCACAATAGGTCCCCTTTAATGAGAAGTAATTTCAAATTTGTCATTTTAATGTCTTATTGTAATCTACTCCATACATCCCTACAGTATGTTTGTGTGACTGATCCAAACTGTCTTGTGCCCATGTGATTGTCTTAATACACATATACAGTATGTCTATGCAGATATTTACTTGTGTGTGTTTGTGCATGTGTGTGCATATATAGGCTACAGTACATACTATACAGCAAATTATGGATATGTATATTTAACCAGACACCATTGCCTTTTTAATCATGGCTATCTAGTTGACGAGTTCATAAATGACACCTTCATCCCTGATAGTATATTTAAGTCTGTAAAGTTACACGGTCTGGAAACGAAGCTGACAATGGTATTACGTCTAAAATGTTCACTTTTTTCTTTGACACTTTGTCACCTTTTGAATATGGAATTTCATTTCCCCTTTCTCTGAATCTAAAGTGCCCAATATAACTCCTGTCAGTGTGTGCACAGTTTTCTATGCTAAGGCAGTCAGCTCAGTCAGGTCTTATATATAAGCAATTTGTATTTTTCTCTATTATTAGGGCTCTCACGGCTTGCTTTGATCCTTGCAGTATACATGTAATCTTCGAAAATTCAGGAATATAGCTTCTCTCTTTTGCATGAAATGTAAGCTCCTCCACATAAGTATCTTAATAAAGGACCACCTGTTTGTAGTGTGCAGTGTGGTTAAACAACAGAAGAAACCATAACAACCAAACTTTCTTTTTCTCTGCAGAAGAAAAGATCAGCTGGAGGAAGGTGAAGATGCTGTGCATGTGGACGTGGCTGTACGCTCTGATCTGGTCTGTGTTCCCCATCCTGGGCTGGGGGCGCTATGGCCCGGAGCCCTACGGCCTGTCCTGCTCTCTTGCCTGGGGACAAATGAAACATGAGGGCTTTTCTTTCGTCATCTCCATGTTCATCTTTAACCTCCTCATGCCTTGTGTCATCATCTCCGGCTGTTACTTTGGCATCGCCATCAAACTCTATTTCACCTACAAAAAGTCGATGAACAACAGCAGCCGAGTCCCCAATATTATCAAGCTCCATCGAAGGCTTTTAGTGGTGAGTCACTCTTTCTGATGAGACAGCGCTGTTATCATGTGGACTCTCAGTGTAGGTTGCCTTAATACACCAGTTTGTTGGCTTCAATACTGAATTAAACAGGTTCTTGATTATATGGACAGTGGTCTGCTATTTAAGGATGGCTAAATGGACATTGTGAAATAACATGATGTGCGATATTGCAAATGCAAACAGTCACAGTGGCTGCTTATGCAATAAATAACTTGTTAATGTGTTATATTGATGGTGTACAGCTACAGAGCAGTGCTTCGCCATCAGGACGTCAAAGAGAACTGCAAGAGTAGTTTAGGAGGTTTTTTTCTCCTTAAATGGACATATTGATCCCCACCTACTCGTAATAGATGGACTAGTGAGATACCGCAGTGCATTAGGCTTGAGAGGATTAGGAGGAGCCAAACAAGAACCAAACAAGAACTGGTGTGGGTGGGAGTGGGGTTTGCAATAGATAAACACAGAACACTGTTAACACTACCCCCAATTGTTTATGTTGCAAAGCTTGTGCTATTGCTGTGGACTGTGGCATTAAGGAGGTTGCTTTGGAAGAGTAAAAACAGAGACATTAAAGAGACAATGAGAGAGAAACAAAGCAAGATGGATGTTTACTAAATGGCATATAACAACAGAAGGACGACAAGAAAATGAGGGAGGGAAATTCTCTCGGTTAGAGATTTGATAATCATGAAAGAAGTCAAAGGTTACCTGTGGTGGGATGACGCCTCCGCAGATGACCAGGATATCTGGCCTGTTAAGCTTCCGTAGTTCCTTGAGGAGCTCCGGCACCAGGGTCTTGTGTCCCGCGGCAAGCGTGCTGATCAATATAATGCGGTGCAATACCAACACCAGAAAGTACTTCATTTCATCAAAATTTTATCCAACCCACTCTGCATTATTTAACTACTCCACTGAAAAACATTCAGAAAAGTGGTATAGCTACTGATGTAAGCTACTGATGTAAGCTGCACTGTAAGCTATCAAAGAAAACATAGATGCATCCTGAGCAACTTCAAGTCAGGGAGTCATCAGGATTTTACACATTACATTGATCAACTCATATGATATCCAGCATCGGAATCTGAGATTATCTGGGTGAATTTGAGGATATCACAAGAGGTTTTTTGAACTCTTGAAATCAACCAAACAACAATATAAAAACAACTGACTGTAAATCTGTATCCGCAGCATGTAATTTAACTTTAAAGAGCAACGAAACACTGCCCTTCAGCCAATCAATAAAGTCACGAGGTATGGCGTCAGAGAGTGGGGCTCGGCTGTACTAGGTTAGCTCAGTTGCACCCCTACTTGGCTTGCTAACACTAAGGAGTGTTATATGAAGAGGAGAGTCTTTCCACATTGTTTTGCCCTCTGAGGTCATTGAAATGTCCGGTATGACATCATCAAATAGGGTTTAGATTTTTTAGGGTGGTTCTAATTATACTTTAACACAGAATGGAAGCAGTCAAACTGCTTATAGACCTGTCTCACAGCAAATATTTGAACTTGTCATAGCAGTAAAAAGCACAGGTGCAACTGCCTTTGTTCCATTTGAGTGTGTCTGTGAGCTCTGCAGTATAGTTAGCGAGCAATAACAGGACCCTGGTACTGACACACCTGCATGGAATGGAAATGATTACGGCAATTAGTTGCACCTGCGTCTAACAAATCTAAATGTCATTTTTACAGCTACAGAGCAGTGCAGTGCTTCGCCATCAGGACGTCAAAGAGAACTGCAAGAGTAGTTTAGGGTTATGTTCAGAATTCGTCTTTCAAATTTTACTTTGCACACACACACACCTGTAGTGTACATATTGCCAGGTACATATTTGAGGTCGAGATAGATTTTTATTTTCACATCTTATGGGATTTTTTTACTGACTCTGTCCTCCTGTTCTATTGCAGATCGCTGTGCTCACCAGCTTAGGCTTCATGGTCTGCTGGTCGCCCTACTCCATGGTAAGCCTGTGGTCTATTTTCGGTGACAGTAGCACCATCCCACCTGAAGTCAGTCTACTGCCGTGCATGTTTGCAAAGAGCTCCACCGTATACAATCCTATGATCTACTACATCTTCAGCCAAAGCTTCAAAAGGGAGGTAAAGCAGCTGTGGCTGTGCCCCGGCTCTAACCCGTGCCACGGGTTAACGTCCAACAGCATCAACGACACCGGCATGTATACGGTTAGCGCAGACATCAAGTCCAAAGCAGAAGTACTGTCGACTTTGCCGGAGATCGCGGAGTGAAAGACAGAGATTTTTTGGATTGAAAGACAAGAACTTTGTAGTCTCATAATGTGTTATCTCACAAACGTTACTGTACTTGCTTTGTATTTTTTCCAGTACAATGGTGTGTGCTATTATAACATAACAAGCAGGGTAATGCTGGCCTCTTTTGTGTGTGGCCACGATGAATGAGAGGGCATGTTTGCACAATATGTTAAATGCTGTGAAAATTCAGCCAACTAAGCTATAGATAAGAGTTAACTGTGCTTACAGCTGACTAAAAAAACCCGAAACCGTTGTAGCCCTGAAATAGAGGCCAACTCACTGTTGAGTAATGATGTGAACGAAGCAAGTGGCAGTCTCACGGGGACTAAAGAAAAATAATTTTAACACATTACAAACCAAAGGTATGACAAAAAAAAAATTATTTAGAGCACAGATAAAGAGTAGGAAAAGAAGACATGTTTACTTAAATGCTTCAGGTTCATTCTGTGATAGATGCTTGTTTGTTTGAAAAATAACTTTTTGATAATTTTGTGATAACAAATCAGTATTTTCCAGAAAAAAACAAGAAAAAAATCACTTTCAGTTCAGGAATAATATTTACCAACTAGCTACTGTACTGTATGAGCTAAATGTTCATTAAGTGAAAACTGGAAGATCATGTTAGTCTGCCTCTAAAAATGTTTACAAAAACAACACATACTGTCCATGTTTACTATGTCTAATGGATGTATGTTGGCTTCTCCTATCGTTTCATCAGATATTATATTTTAAGGATAAGACTGTCATTAATATTTCATTATTTTATTACCAACAAATTTGGATCAAAACTAAAGATTGTATTTATTCTACTAACAAGTATCAACCGTATCACGTAGTCGTCATTATCAGATTGAGTTAGCTCAGTTACCATCAACCTTGATACTTTGAAGTGGATGAGAAGTCCTATGGTTGCTCAGAACTGTAGAAAGTTTCAACATCTATTTCTATGGCAACTGGACAAACTTAGTCCGCCAATGAGAACCGTGTGATGCAGTTGAAGGTCCCAGAACAAACGAGTAAGTGGACCTTGAGCTTTGTCAGTATCAATGGAGTATTAAGGCACAAAGAAATAAGCTATCTCATGCTTTGTCTATACAGTCAGTGCTTGTTAATAGGATATTTCTCTTTTGGCCTTTCATTGGATTGGATCTATAAAAAAGATCAAATAAAGTTTTATCCCTTTAAACCCTTTGCAACTTTGTGAACATTCAGAACTATGGAGATAAAAGCTCTTTTAGAAATCAGTGTGTAGCTGATTTTCATGTCACCAGGGTGTTAAAAACCAGTGTTTTGTTGCCTGAACCTAAAGAAGCCTTTTTGTTTGTGTTCAAAACGTGACGTTTCATTCAGTTTTACATGTTAGAACGTGTTGCTTTTAAGTTTTATTTTCACAACGTAGTAGGCATAGTAGGCCCCTAATGACCCACTTCTATGGTGCTTATAGCGACTGATAACGCCTATTTAATGGCCTGATAACAGTCGAATCGGGTCAAATCATGATATTCTACTGCCTGTAGTCACTGCTACAGAACAACAGCATATTATTGTATATAATTCAGACTAAAAAAGGATTTCTGTGATGATAATAACTTCATGTCACATACACGAGAACTACTCTCGCCTTGCTTTACACAAGGCATATTTTTTTCCTCATATATTCACCTGCAATCTCGCAATTCCTGTTTCAAGCTTTCGCTTTCATTGAGCTTGACTAAATGTGTAGCCTTTTTTTTTTATTGCATCTTGTACTGCTGACTGTTGAATTATTTCTAAAAAAATTGTGAATGTAGAGCTATGAACCTTGAGTTTATTTGTGTGTGCAATCCATTGGTCATGTTTGAAAATAAACACTGACTGAATACAATAAAATAGTGGACAATAAATTCACCATGATAGTATCACTCAATCACACTGCAAGCCCCCATTAGGAAAAAAATTCTCATCCTGAATTCCAGTCAGATAACTTTTTGGGACTTGCATGCAGTCACCTTTAAGTTTCTTGAATTCTGACATTTAAATCTGTTTTTTTTAATTTTTTTATCTCAACTTCGAGACAGCCGGAGCTCGGCGCGCAAAGGATGGCAATGTCAGTCATAGGGTGTGTAAATCCATCTAAAAAGTGTAAAAAAAAAAAATGTCAGTGTGTAAATTTGCATACATTCCACGTACTAAAATTGCCAAACTGTATGAAAACTTCAGATGCAACTCAAGTGTGACATCCTCTGTAGAATAAAAATGAAATAAACTATCTTCACATGTGTGAAGAGCGGTTGTGGCTACATCAACCTTTGGAAACTCCCTCCCTGATTGCTAGCCTTTACTCTCGACACGGGATCCAACATGGTGTGCAGAGGGGTAATGGATCTTTGAAGTGTGTACATGTAGTACACATATTCCATTTTATAATATATCCATTACACTAGTTATATAACTAGCAACAAGACGCTGGCTAGTAGCTCTGCGAGGCTGTACTTGGCACAGCAGGGCTATACAATATAGGTTACACTAAAGGCAGCATGCTAACATACTCACAATGACAATACAAGCTTGTTTATGTGTAATAGGTATAATGTTTATGGGACTGTTATTAGTTTTACAGGTATTTGGTCATACATAAAACATATCAAAACAGGTCTTGTGGAGTACTACTGCATAGGTAAAATGTATATTTGTGGCTCCAGAGGGAACTGCGTGACATGACATCTAATAAATGTCCTCAACTGATGTCACTTGCATTGTCGGTAATGTAAGCACTAGGTTTTGACAAAGAAGAATGCATGGAATAAAAGAAAGATGATACTGCTGGTCCTACAATGTTAAAGGGGTGGAATACTCACCAAAGTTATTACAATTCATCCTCAGGGGGCCATGAATAGCAAGTTTTCCTGGCACCCCCACTAGTTGTCGAGATATTTCAGTCTGGAGCAAAGTGGTGGACCGACTGACCGATTACCATCCTAGTGCCACTTACGCCCTAGCCTGGCTGAAAAAACAACAACTCCCACAGCACCAGAAGTGCTGCAGAAAATTGGAATTTAAAATAGTGAACTGGAGGTGCTGCACTGAAAATAAATAGAGGACCGTGAAAGTAACATAATGTCCTTACGTTTACACCCAATCACTGTGCTTGTACTTGCTGCAAGGTCTAACAAGTACATAAGCTCCACCTCCGTTCAAGCCAATTACTGCAATTTAGCAATTAGTAATTAAGTCAATGTCAAAACGGTGTCAAAATAAATCATTCGCTGAATTTTCATAAGCTGTCACCAGTTAGGTTTGATATATTGCCATTCAGGCTTAAAAAACATCTAATGTGATTGAATATCTCAGAATAAAGGTGCTACAATTCATATTATCTTTAGACACAAGTCACATTTCCAAAGTTCACATACTTTATTTATTTAGACCAAAGAGCGCTAAACCTGATTCAGAATCACAAGTAGAAAAATACTATTTCCAAATAATCACTGTTCGGTGGCTTTATTTTTGAATGGCAGTAAGATGAATTAAACAGGATGTAAGTGATCACGACAACAGAAAGGACACTTTCAAGAGAATATATCCATGAACATAAAGCCCAGGGGTAATAAGAGGTTTGTTTTGATGTGATTTCTACCCATCCATCTCCATCTGCATCTCACTGGCACTAATAACACCCTGCTACATAATTGAAAACACTCACAAATTTCACAATAAAAGCATTACATTCCAAGTAAGTTTATAGTGCTGTGATATAATGTTTAAACTTGGATGCCAAAAAAATGCTCTGCTCAAGCCAATGTTTCTATCACATGGTACTGTGTTATGTTTGTTGAGCAAATACTAATTTGATTAAATGTAGTGTATGATTTATTGTTTGTTGTCAGAAATGTCAGAAATATTGAAGTATTTCCTATTAAACTCTATAGTATTGACCAAGAGGCAGGTTTTCCACTCCTGTTCTGGAATTTCTAGGATATTTACAGGATATTAATAACCCTGTAATCACTGCAATTCACACACAGGCATGCTGCAAAGGGTGAAATCACCATTAATCCGACTGCAGAGGTTATGTGGGACAGGATTTCTTTAGATTTGGAGTGATACTGTCAATAAACAAAACTAAAACAATACGTTTGTGATGTTAACTTATTTTCATTGTGAAGTTACAGGACTGAAAATGGAAAACAGTGAGGATGCTTTTCATTTTGACTGCTGTACATGCTGTGTTCTCATGGTGGGGAATGATATTTTTTTGTTATTCAAGTTAAGTCAAATTGATTCTGTACAGCAGTGTGAGCTCCCAGTTGTGGCTTTGTTGCTGATACAACATGAATAGACAGTTCTTTATAAGTTTGTAATTTGAGTTCACATGGCCTGCCGGATGTTTTCCAGGCTCTTCTCAATGTTGTCAATAACGTCCACTGCAGCTTGCGGGATCCTGGTTCCGGGGCCGAAGATGGCGCTCACGCCGCTCTGGTACAAGAACTCATAGTCCTGAACACACACAGAGGTAGAACACGGTTTATATGAAGTGCAGTTAAAGCTGAAGCAGGTAGACATGGAGCTAATACATTTAAAAAAAGTTATTTTTATAAAACGGCGTCTGTGTCCTCCGGTACTGTTTAGCTATAAAATGAGAAAATTTGTGACCCAGCAGCCATGTTGAGATCAGTTGAAGAAACACGAAGCACCGCCCACCAGCCGGAGCAAACGTTCTCATTTTACAGCTAAACAGTGCACTACAAGATGTTTCTGAAAACATTTGAGGTGAGAAATAGGCATTACAGTAACAGAATATTGATTCATATTTAATCAGCGCTGTCTCGTTTGATCGTTTGATTGGAGTTTGCGAGTGATTGACAGCTGCCTCCGTTGAATGAACAGCCAATAGGAATGCTCTCTCTCTGAAATGACCTGTGATTGGCCAAAGCCTGAAAACAGAGCCATGAGGAGGTACAGAAGTCTAGTTTTCTCTCAGAACACTTCAATTTCAATATGCTGAAAATATATTTTCGAGTTTTTGACCAATGATGCCAAAAACAATTTAGCTTTAATGAGAAATTCAGCTTTATTAATGTAGAGAAAGAAGGACGTGCACAGTCCCTATGTGATTATGATGCTAATTATGCTGTAGCATGATAAAACTAGAAGTAGCCCCCAAAAGGAAAAGGGATGAAATGTGTTTTGCAGACAAGATTGACATGAATAAGATGACAGGAAATGAGAGTGCACTGCGTGCAATCAAGGACATCCTTAAGTATGGTAATACCAATCATCATTACAGAGTGATTTTCTTGTCCACATGACAGCAGGGTACATGCTTTGCTGTCTGCTTCAAGGTCGCTAGCAGTGATGCCGGGGGCGATGCAGGCTAAAAGCTTGCCTGGGGGAGTCGTCATGTCATTTTTCTATCATCTTCTAAAACTGTGCACAGCTAAATGTGCATGGTGTGGTGGCAATATCAACATGAATAAAGCTCACTGTGTAGAATGCGGTCATCAAACTGACACCAGCAACTCACACAACTCATTAGAGGATAAAGCATAGGGGATCGAGCCTTCTCGTCTCTGGGGCCACACCTGTGGAACCAGCTCCCAGGAACAATTATGGCCTCAGACTCTTGCTGTTTTTTTAAATCTAATCTAAAAACGCACCTGTTCCTCTTGGCTTTCCCCTAGGGTTTTTATAATTATTGTAATTTTATAGTAATTTAACTTTTAACTTGTGTCAGAAATTGTGTCTATAATTTTGTTCATCCTAATTTGATGTTTTTATTCGCATGTTTCTTGTGTAAATTGTCTTAATATTGTATTGTGATTGTTTTATGTGTGCTATATAAATTAAATTAATTATTATTAATATTATGATTTATTATTAAAATCCTCAGAGTTGGCTTTATTTATTTAAAGAAAATGCCTCACACGTACTGGGAAAATGTGATGCTTTTACTGCCCTTGCAAAATGTCAAGCCTAGACATTAACAAACATTAGCTTCACTTAGTGGGGTCTTGGGTAAAACAATTAGACAGCGACCCCCTCACTGCCCTTTTCGGAATTCCTTCAATGCCCAATAACGCACCCAGAGCCACAAAACAAGTTACTTCATGCACCAGTCTGCTTGCTAGGAGGTTTATTCTCCTTAAACGGACACATTGATCTCATTGGTTTTCCAGTTTCATATGATGATGATTTTCACTCTAGCTTTAAAACTGAGCCCACAACAACCTAAAAATCACAGGTTGCGTTAATGCGTTAAAGAAATTAGTGTCGTTAAAACGAATTTGCGTCAATGCGTTATTATTGCATTAACTTTTACAGCTCTAGTAAAAAACAAATTAAGCAAAGCTTTTGCTATTGCTGTGGACTGTGGCATTAAGGAGGTTGCTTTGGAAGAGTAAAAACAGAGACATTAAAGAGACAATGAGAGAGAAACAAAGCAAGATGGATGTTTACTAAATGGTATATAACAACAGAAGGACGACAAGAAAATGAGGGGGGGAAATTCTCTCGGTTAGAGATTTGATAATCATGAAAGAAGTCAAAGGTTACCTGTGGTGGGATGACGCCTCCGCAGATGACCAGGATATCTGGCCTGTTGAGCTTCCGTAGTTCCTTGAGGAGCTCCGGCACCAGGGTCTTGTGTCCCGCGGCAAGCGTGCTGACCCCGACGCAGTGTACGTCTGCATCGACCGCCTGCTGGGCGACCTCAAGCGGAGTCTGTTCACCCAGGGGTCAGACATGGAAAAAAAAAAAATAATAGACAACTCTGAATGAGGTGTATGAAACATGAGAAAAAAATCAATATAATGCGGTGCAATACCAACACCACAAAGTACTTCATTTCATCAAATCTTTATCCACCCCTCTTTGCATTATTTAACTACTCCACTGAAAAATATTCAGAACATTAATCATCAGTAAGCTACTGATGTAAGCTGCACTGTAAGCTATCAAAGAAAATATGGATACATCCTGAGCAACTTCAGGTCAGGGAGTCATCAGGATTTTACACATTACATTGATCAACTCATATGATATCCAGCATCGGAATCTGAGATTATCTGGGTGAATTTGAGGATATCACAAGAGGTTTTTTGAACTCTTGAACTCTTTAATCAACCAAACAATAATATAAAAACAACTGACTGTAAATCTGTATCCGCAGCATGTAGTTACTTTAAAGAGCAACGAAACACTGCCCTTCAGCCAATCAACTAAAGTCACGAGGTATGGCGTCAGAGAGTGGGGCTCGGCTGTACTAGGTTAGCTCAGTTGCACCCCTACTTGGCTTGCTAACACTAAGGAATGTTATATATAGAATAGAGTCTTTCCACATTGTTTTGCCATTGAAATGTCCGGTATGACATCATCAAATAGGGTTTAAATTTTTTGGGGTGGTTTTAATTATACTTTAACACAGAGAATGGAAGCAGTCAAACTGCTTATAGACCTGTCTCACAGCAAATATTTAAACTTGCAGTAAAAAGCACAGGTGCAACTGCCTTTGTTCCATTTGAGTGTGTCTGTGAGCTCTGCAGTAGAGTTAGCGAGCGTGCACGATAAAAGGACCCTGGCACTGACACACCTGAATGTAATGGAAATAATTACGGCCATTAGTTGCATCTGCGTCTAGCAAATCTAAATGTCAATTTCTTGGGCTAATTTGCGCGGCTTGATAAGTATACTGACAGTATACTGACAGAAAGGTCAATAAGCTGTTTTTAGATCAAAATGCTTTGCCAGTAAATGTCATTTCAAAACTCCCATTATAAATACGATCAAATAAGAAAAAATAGAAATAACGGAAAACCTACAAATAAAAGTGTTATTTAAAAGTGTTATAAAAGTGTTTGTGACCTTATTTAATTGGACCAGACCAAGATGTAAGTGGAAATGGTCTTACTCTTATTATGCAGCTGCAGCAGTCAACATACTGTGTTGTTTTTACCATGCGTAGGGTTGAGTATTTGTACTTCCCAGTGCACCTGGCTCTTATAAAGAACCAATTAAGAGCCCTCTTAATGTCTGAGAGTCTGCAGATTTGTACATTGTTAAATACAAAGATGTGTTTAGTAGAAGACAAAAGTGCAAAACCATGTCTTTTAAGTTGAATAACACTTATCTTTACGCAATGTGGGTTTCACCATCAAAAGGCTACATCTATTGTACGTCAATCTCAATTATATCTGCTTATGTCTATTCCTTACCTTTTATACTTATTAAATATTTTTTACATTTTAGGATAATTACATTTACTTCTCAAACCTTAATTACTAAAAGCATGTTATAAGGTGTTTTTTGCTCCATTCTATTGTCTGACACTGACCTGAAACAGCGGTCCGATGTCCACATCGAAGCCCAGGTCAGCAAACCCTGTGGCGATGACTTTGGCGCCCCTGTCGTGACCATCCTGCCCCATTTTCGCCACCAGCAGTCGAGGGTTCCTGCCCTCGTGCTTCTTAAAATCTGCAACTCTGAGATTTAAAAAAAAAAAATTGGTAGGATATGTAACTCCAACCAGTCGAGCAATCAGTCAGAATGCATGTAAAGATGCTTTATATTCTACCTATTGAGGGTCGCGGCAATCTCCTCATGCTCCCCATACTCGCTGCGGTAAGCACCGCTCACCATCCTGGTACTGGCCTTGTGTTCACCAAACACTATCTTCATGGCATCAGTTATTTCACCGACTGAACATCTAAAAAAAGAAAAGAAAAAAAAGCAAACAGCATCTTCCTCAATATGTTTTTACTTTATGATGATAAATAATGCGAGGCAATCCTGTTATTCAATTTGCTTTAATTCATTTTAAGACTTCTCCATTCAATAAACTGAATGCAAATGTCCTTGCTTTTTCATTTGATTGCAGTTTGTTTGATTACCTGCATCATTTCGTAGTGCCTTATATTACTGTCTGTGTCACATGGCAGAAAGATTTACTCTAGTCTCATTTCCCACAATTTCACCGTTGCAGTGAGGGTAACAAAATAGCAATGATCAAGAAACTTTGGTGTAATTTGCATGTCAATTGCGGGAATGAAACTTGTACTTATACGACAGTATGAAGCATATTATATTGAGATGGATTAAAGGTCTATTGGTAGCAGGGCTGACCCGAATGCTTTGAAGCTTCGAACCTTTGACATGATATTCGACCACCAAATCACTATTTGAATGCTTTGTTGTTGTTTTACATTTTTTATATATAAGTAAGTAAGTAATAATGTATAAATCTCAAAATAGCCCATAAAATAAGGAATAATCCCACAACATTATTCATATTCAATGTTAATCATTAGTTATTCTCAGATGGATATCGCTGTTTGTTGTGTGTAGAGGTGCGTGTGTTTGCAGTAGTGCGGCAGCAGCAGCACTGTCTCGGACACTAAAACGGAGGAGATGGAGACAAACAGACAGAAGAACATGTTAGCCTGATGTGCTGTGCTGCTCCTCGAAGCTTCGAATACCTTTCGAATATTTCTCACCGAAGCTTCGAAGCCCAAAAATGGGCCTTAATGGTAGTAAAATTGCATGGGATGTTGAAGTGGTTACAGATGACGGTGAGAGTTGTGAAGTTCAGCAATCTCTAACATGCCATGCCAGTGCCTCTCACCGAGTGGGCTGTGATCAGCATGTGATCTCTTAGTCGGAGCTTTCTTTTCTTGAAACAGACAGTGTCTATAGTCAGTTTATCCACGTGTGTGTGGGTCTCATAATCAGGTCAGATAGTACATATGATATTCTTGGTTATACCAAACAAGACTTCATTTCACATGTGACCAATAACTTCTTAAGTAGTCGCTATTAAATAACGTGGTTTTGGTCAACAGTGTAAACAAACCTTTCTTGCCATTAGATAAAAATGAAATCTAACTTTGGTATTCTGGCAGCTATAAAAAGACATTTAACAAGCTTGTATTACCAAATATCCAAATACTGTATATGGACATTAG
Organism: Sebastes umbrosus; assembly: GCF_015220745.1. Classification (NCBI taxonomy): domain Eukaryota; kingdom Metazoa; phylum Chordata; class Actinopteri; order Perciformes; family Sebastidae; genus Sebastes; species Sebastes umbrosus. The sequence continues at coordinate 20,163,901 of NC_051286.1, read as the reverse complement.
CTAAGCTCAGACATCTAATTCTAAAGTTATTTTAATAAAATCAGATTTTTAAGGAAGTATCTTGCAAAATCAAACTAGAATTACCGCCTCAGTTTGTATGCCTCCGCCAAACAGTCAAATTGCAGTTTATATCCATGTCTGTCCAAAATCAGTTCATCATTTTATCCTGTTAGACATTTGTGTAAAATTGTCTGATTAGCATATGAATTCTTGAGTTATGGCCAAAACAAACCATGTTTTGTGAGGTCACCTTTGACCAAAATCTAATCAGTTCATCCTTGAGTCAAGGTGGATGTTTGTGCCAAATTTGAAGAAATTCCCTCCAGGTGTTCCTGAGATATTGCAATGAAGGAAAGGCAGGAAACATTATCACAATTACATTTCGTACTATAAGATAAAGTCGAGCAATCTCGGGACCCATCAGCTCTCAGTCTGACGACAGATAAGCCTCTGTCTGGATTGGTCAATGCTATTCTGACTGCAAACGGAAACCAGAATGCATCTGATGCCAAAATCTTGTCCCGTTACCTACAGATTCTACATGTGAATGCAGAATCTGTTATTAGTAGGGCTGTTAAAGTTAACGCAATAATGACGCATTGGCGCAGCTTTGTTTTAACGCCACTAATTTCTTTAACGCATTAACGCAACTTGCGACCCTAGTGGGCTACATGATATGAAACTAGAAAACTTAAGGAATCCATTGGTACCAACCATGTCATACTAGATTGTTGAGAAGGAGGCTAAATAATGCTCCAAACTTGCACAAATGTTTTGGCATTTTCAAAAAAATGTCATTCAAAACTCCCTTTATAAATAGGATAACCACTGGGCCGGAGCCCACTGGTGGGCCCCCCTAGTGGGCTGCGGAGGTATTGCCAAATGGTTAGATTAACCTATTCAAAATCAGACGGCCACTATTCTGTCTTTCAGAGGTTGTAGTGGGCTCAGTGTTAAAGCTAGAGTGAAAATATGGTATCAAAGGAAACTACAAAACCTAAGGAGTCCATTGGTACCCACCATGTCATACTAGCTTGTTGGGAAGGAGGCTAAATAATGCTCCAAAATTACGATACATTTGGGAAGAAAAACTGGCATGGCCACTTTCAAAGGGGTCCCTTGACCTCTGACCTCAAGATACAGTATGTGAATGAAAATGGGTTCTATGGGTACCCACAATCATATTTGCCCACTCCCATGTAGATAAGAGTATTAAATACTTGACAAATTAAGGTACATTTTGAACAGATAAAAAATGTTATTAACTTGTAATTAATTGTGATTAACTATGGACAATCATGCGATTAATCGCGATTCAATATTCTAATGGATTGACAGCCCTAATTTATAGAGATTAATTTTAGAGTGGTCATTACAGTTAGAGATTTTAGTGACTGTGTTAGGGAGTTTTGACCTGGCTCGTGCTGCATCCACAGCCAGGCCCAGAAGGTTGCCCTCCCCGGTTCGGGCACACTCCTCAATGGCTGCCAGGCACTTCTTCGCTGCCTCTGGGTCACGACTCTCTCTCACCTACAACAGACAAAGGAGGCAAAATGCAATAAACATGGTAGTTTTTATCTGCCCTGCTAACAACATTTATACCACTGATAGAATCCACCATACACAGTGTGTAGTTTTTATCTGCCCTGCTAACAACATTTATACCACTGATAGAATCCACCATACACAGTGTGTATGAATGTGTCAACTAGTGTGTCTAAGTACCCTTTAACACAAAGAATGAAAAACATTCAAATGGCTAATAGACCTTTCTTACAGCAGACATTTTGGCTGCGGTCGAAAAGTCAAAAAATGACGCCCTTATGTCTTTTCCTAACCACTATTCATTGACCTTAATGGAAAACATCATGAGGTCAAGGAAAGTTGTGAAGGAGAATTCATAAGGATTTATGAAACGACAACCACGCTGCAAAGATAATCCCATTGCACATAATCCCATCAGTGACAGGCTGCTTTATCCTCGGACATGTCATATTTATTTATGTTCATTATTTGTTTATTTACAGTTTGCTATATGTTTCTTTGCTATTCATTTTTTAGACAGGAAAAACAAATCTTTTTTTATTCTTGTTTTGTTTTTTACTTAAATGTTACATTTAAATAATTAAATTAAAAAATTAAATAAAAAGTGAAACGAAATGATTGTCACCGTCCACTCATATTTATCAACATGAATCCCATTAGTATATGACTGTATGAAAATATTATGCCAGATGGGCATATCGTTTGTTTTCATGAACGGCCGAATGGTGCGTTGCTTTAAATGTTGCGGCCGCAAGGAATTGTGGGACGGCATTATCTATCTTTCCTTTGTTAAAGGAGATAAGAAAAGAAGCATTGAAGCACCTTGCCTTAGCATTTTGAGAATTCAAACAGCTCTTATCCTTTGTGAGCGAGCATGCACAATAACAGGAATATTAGGTAACAGGTAATTAGTTGCATCTGAGTTTGACCATTCCAAATGTCATCTTTGTCCATTTCGCCCTGCCTGGTAGAAACTAGGTATTCTGAAGTTTTTGGACTCAAAATGTTTTGGCATTTTCCTATAAATGTCATCCAAAACTCCCATTACAAATACGATCAAATTAGACCATCGAAATAAGGGAAAACTTAAAAGGGAAATGTTTGTGACAGAACTTATTGGACTCCAACTATTTTAGGCATGTTAATGATAATATTTTGGCATTTTCAGAAAAAAAAGTCAAGCAAATATCCCATCATGAATACTATAAAATAAGAACACATTAAGGGAAAATTTACAATTAAATTGAGTAAAACATGTAAAAGAGTGAAAGTGAAAAATTGCCTGGATTTGCATGACTCATAAGCGTCTGCAGCAGGCGTATTATGTAGCTGTTTTACAACTGTCGATATCCCCCATAAGCCCTGAGCACTGAACCCACATAAACATAAACATGACAGATTTGTGACAAGGATTCAGTCTTGGAAAATGAGGGAGGCATAGTGTTTACAGCTTGCCCACACAAATACTGACTCCATAAATAGATATAAGAAGATTTAAAGAACCTCAGTTATTGTCCAATTAAATAACATGGAGGAACTGCAGGGCTTATGTCCGGACAACGATTATTTTCGCTATCAATTAATCTGCAGTCAGTTGTTGAGTAATCACTGTATTATGTATCTTGCATACACAAGATAGACAGTAGTTCTGATAATCAGCCAAACTAACAAGCTGTTGGGCATACACAGCCAGCCACCAGAGGGATCCTAAATGAGAAAACCGCATATGTTGAGTCCTCTATTCATTAATTTTAAAGGTCCAGTGTGTAGGATTTAGGGGGATTTATTGGCAAAAATGGACAACACAGACTCATCCCAAATGGTCACATACTGGCGCCCTCATACCGTTGCATTTCGGTCGCAGTAAACACGTGCTTAATGTTGTGAATTAAACAAAAACACTTGCTTAGGATTAAGCAACAAAACTACTTCGGTTTAGAAAAAAAAAAACATGTTTTCACAGTGAAAATGTGACTGGATGTTGTGAACACGGGACACGATCGAACAGCTGATTGTAAAGTGAAAGTGAAACGTGACGCAAGGAACACGATCAGCGGCCTCCTGGATGATAGCCTTGTGTTTGTTGGCCCCATTCACATGTTGGTATTTGGCGCCCTGGGAATGAGATCGGGCTGAGATGGAATATAATATTCATAACTATGTTTTCATTAGCGTATAATCATCTGAAACTAAGAATTGTGTGTGTTTTCGTTAGCTTAGAATGAGCCCTTCATATCTACATAGGGAGCGGGTCCTCTTTACGGAGTCCGCCGTGTTGCTTCGCCATGTTTCTACAGTAGCCCAGAATGGACAAACCAAACACTGGCTCTAGAGAGAGCCTTTCATGTTTTTACGTTAAAGAAAAGAAGGGAAGGGAGGAGTGAGCGGAGGGTTGGTTGCAATCTGCAACCTCACCGCTAGATGTCACTAAATCCAACACACTGCCCCTTTAATTATTTAGGTTTAAGTTTAACTGGGCTAATTTATCTTCTTTTCATTATGAGGATATTTGCCAAAGTATTCAAAATAATGGTAAAAAGCTCACATTCTTCATAGTTTTTTAGTAGACAAGAACAGTAACTAGAACAAAATCTTGCGATTCTTCTAAAAATATATTAATATACTGTATATGCATATGACATGGAATTGTATTTGTGGTATTCGTTGAGCATTGCTTTGAACAAAAACTAAAATGTGGAAAAACAACAGCATTATTCTTTAGACAGCACATATTTATCTATTTGATTCTCAAAGGATCACTGACCTTTTTCAGTTTTTCAATCTGTTTCTGACGTACAGCGGTGTTATCTATAGCCAGCACCTCCACCGTCTCCTCTTTCTCCAGACGGTACTTGTTCACCCCGACGATGACCTCTGATCCTGGAGAAGAAGAGGAAGAAAAGTATTCAGCTACATGAATAAACGCAAATTAACCACCCAAACATACAGTTGTGAACAACCTTTTCAGGGTATTATCCAAGAAGCACAACAAGGAACTTTTAAATAAACAAAAGTCTAGACATGAGACCATATCCCTGTTTATCTCTTGTCCATTAAGTGTATTACTTCCTACCTACATCTATAAGACACCCTTTTTAGACAACTTACCTTTGTGTCAAGCCGAACAACGCCCCTGTGATATAAGGACAAAATACCACGGCCTGTGGTGAGCTATTGCTTAATTAATATTCAGTCTTGATGTTATGTATATGTTAATTAATTAACTGTCATAAAATTCTCCTTCACCATCTCAGAGACAAATCAAAATGTAGAAGCCCTGCATATCATGGCCAGCATATCATGGCCAGAGATGGTAATTGCTATGAACATTCTAGTGTTCAAAAGATACACAGAAAGCAGACAGATGCTTGGAATTCTCTATAATCGCCAAAATATAAAATCTCACAATTTGACCACAATGTAGGAAAAAAACAAAAATGATCCGAGAGCCTCACACGGTCAATCAGAATTCAAGGCCCATCAGAAGAGGAAATAAATGTCAGCAGCCAACAAATATGTGCAGCAACAGTGAATCAGAAAGTCAATGAATATCAATGAGAGCGAGTATCAGGGGGATTATGGAGGAGAGCTGCACTGTCTGTGAAGGTTCTGTTCTGCTCCAGCGCGGTCACTTCTGGCGTTATGGGACGCAAGGCAAATTCCAAAGAGACACAAAGACGCCTCAGTTAACTTCCCCCGATAACAACCTCGCCAAGTGCATACACATCTGCTCGCTCCTTGAATCAAACTGTGATACGATCTTGAGCTGCTTTCCTATCCACTTGTGGTAGCCTTGCTCCCATTGGGGTCTAGCGGACTCAACAGGCACGTGTTAGAGTTAAGGCACTTTCAAGAGACGCATTATATATATATATATATATATAATGCGTCTCTATATGCGTCTCTATATATGTATATATATATATATACATACACTTTGCAGCTGATATGATCAGCATTTTAATAGTCAGAGCTGCAAACCAAATAACATACTGAATGCAGGACACGAGAATCCTTTTTCATAGGGCTGTGCAATGAAACAATTATAGCTTCCAACGATTATGAAAACAAGATAATCGACATAAAAAGATTATTGTGCGCTCCCATTTTGTCCTGTGTTATAAATCATAAATAAGCCTATGATATATATTCTTACAGTACCTGAGTCAATGCGGGCCTGTCTGCGAGCAGCACATTCCTCGATACGGAGCTTTGGAATGCCCTCCGCCACAGCTCTGGCCATGCCTCCCACCTCCTCTATTTCTTTAATGAACTATACAAAGGAAAACAGAGCTTGTAAAAGAGTGACTCAATGAGGATGGATTACTTGTGTAGACATTGTGTACATAATGTACAATGACATTTACCTCAAAAGACAACATGGCTCTAAAAAGGTTCACATTAACAACAATATTTTTAATATTTCACAGAAATAGATGAACCCCTAGCTGTATATTACAGGCCAGTTTTGGGAAAAAATTGGACAAAGTAAAAACTAATCTGTTAATGAAAACATTACTTTGGTTAATTTGGAGGGAAGCCCAGGCTGTCGCGTGTTTGGCCCCATGACAAACCTTCAAAGCTGTGTTATAGACGTCGTCCGTGAGAGCCTCCATCATGTGCGAGCCCCCCCAGGGATCGGCGACTTTGGGGATGCCCGACTCTTCCTGGATGATGATCTGGGTGTTTCTGGCAATGCGAGCGCTCTTCACTGTGGGCAAGCCCAGAGCTTCATCGAACGAGTTGGTGTGGAGCGACTGGGTCCCCCCGAACACCGCCGCCATGGCCTCAATCACTGTACGCACCACGTTGTTGTATGGATCCTTAGAGGAGGAAAGTTCTAATAACTATTCGTTCATTTGACATGTTTCAGTTTGATCTCTATACATTTGAAGGACTTTCAAAATTCCAACTTATGCTTACTTGTTCAGTGAGGGACCAGCCTGAAGTCTGGCAGTGTGTGCGGAGCAGCAGAGACTTGGCATTCTTGGGCTGGAAGTTCTCTTTAATGAGCGTGGCCCACAACCTCCTGCCTGCCCTCAGCTTGGCAATTTCCATGTAGAAATTCATCCCAATACCCCAGAAGAATGACAACCTGGCAGCACACACACAAAAAATGTCAAAAAAGAGAAATATAGTCAATTATTCAAATTAAATGAAAATTGAAAATGAGAGCAATTCAAAACAAAAATAGAAATCAGAGTTATTTGTACAGGCACAACACAATATAATGAGATGGACCCACCACTATTGGAGTATCCAAATACAAACAACGCGCTCTAAAAAGCACTTTATGTCTCATTATGGCATATAGCAATGCCAGTATCCTAACAACTTGATACAGTCACAGACTTTATTCAGTGATGACTATCACATCAAATAGATGGCAGAAATTGCAAGCGAGCAACAAACCTCATCTGCTAGAGTTTAAATAAACAAATAAATTACCATACTGACAAAACCCCAAGAAGAACACGGTTGTGATGCTACTCGGGTTAGTTTAAGGCTGAAACATTGTTTGGGGTACAGCGACCTTTCGGCCCTTTCCACTCTTCAGCATTTTCTTCTGTGTGCTCCTGTCCTCATAGTGGCAATTGCAAGATTTCACAGACCGAAGGAAAACAACCAATCAGAGCCAAAGAGTCTCTAAAGCAGCTGTCAACTCCGATCAAATGGTCGAACTAGGCAGCACTGAGCAAATATAAATCAATATTCTGTTACTGTAATGCCTATTTCTCAACTCAGATGTTTTCAGAAGCATATTTTAGGGTACTGTTCAGCTGTAAAATGAGAAAATATGCTCAGGCCGGTTGGCGGTGCTTGATTTTGGCAGCCAGGTCACAAACTTTGTCATTTTACAGCTAAACAGTACACTACGAGATGTTTCTGAAAACATTTGAGGCAAGAAATAGGCATTACAGTAACAGAATATTGATTCATATTTGATCAGAGCTGCCTAGTTTGAGAGTTTGATCGGAGTTTGCGAGTTTCGCAAGCAGAGATTGACAGCTGCTGTAGAGAGTGCTCGGCTCTGATTAGCTGTTTTGGTTCCGGTGCGGTGAAATCTTGCAAATGCTATAAGGAGCATTAGAAGGAGGCAGAGGAACATTATTTTTTTTCTCAGATCATCTGTCTCATGCACTACTGTCAGGATAGTTTTATAAAAATAACTTTTTATCACAAAGTTACATGCCAATGCAATGCCAAAATATGTTTGACGTAATCGAGAGTCTCCATGACAGACTGTCCATCAGAGAGAACTGACTAGTCTCTTTTTCAACAACAAAATGTCCTATTGTGGTCACAATTATATATAAAAAAAGATTTTTGCAATACCGAAATATTATGTACATGTTATGCATTTATGAAGAAAAAACTGATTCATATGTATGAATCGGATGTTAAACTCTCAAAAATCCAATATCGGGTGAGTTATAAAGGAAAATGGTCATCAATCAGCTGCGTAAACAGAAGAGAACAAAGTAATGATGCTGCACGGCCAGGATGGAATTAATCATGATGAATTTCCACTCCTGTTCTTTCATGTTTTTACAGTGTATCAAATAAAACAAAAATTATTGTTTAGAGCGAAGGACAACTGATACAATATATGTATTTCTCTACAAACTTCTAGCCTCCACCCTGGAGGTTAACTGTAGTACAGAAACTCGTCCCCTTGCTCCAAAAACACAGTATAAGACTGTGACCGTCACAGTCACAATATCAACATTAAGTTGTCTTTGTGCAAACCCACTGGTGGTGAGTCTGAACAATAAGAGATAATAGCTTAGTGTGGAAACCTTTCCATTTCACACAATAGAGTGACTGCTCGCTATTGATTCAGAGTGACTGTCTGTAAGGCCGGCCTCGGAAGTCATTACGTGGAGAAAGGTAGAGCTGGACTGGGCCATCAGGATGCTCCAGGGGACTGCATCCACACGTAACTCTGCTATTATCGGAGTAATTGACGTATGAATAGGAGATAATGGAAGTGCAACGCAAGGAACAAGAACTGGACAGAGGTCAGGGTAGGTGAAGCGGTACAGTTATGTAATTGACTGAAAAGACCTTCTACTGTCTACGGCAGCACCACATTATAGATCATTTAGCTCAAAGTGGACAAGAAAAACATCATTCTACGGAGCAACAGGTGGGCTGAGCCAAAGAGATTCACATAAAAGATGCATTATGAACAACAATCAGAAGAGAATTCACAACTTTGTTCAGTCCCTGAAGGAACAAGTGGCAAAATGACAGCAAAAATGTTGATGTTAACACATCCAATATGTGGTGCCTTTACCCAAATGTATCCTATTTTCTTCTTTAGAATTGATATCTATATTACACACTTTGTGTTGGGCTCAGTGGGAAGTATTTGTATAAATTACCATTTGGACAAGCAGCCTTTCCTTTTGGCTTTAATTGTATGCGAATTCAGTCTGTGAGCAACATGTGGTGGTTCAACAAATAAGGAGGAAGGTATTTGTTTGCCAGTTAAATGGGGCTGTCACACGTATGACTAATTATGCATTAGTCAAACATGCACAGCGTCGGTGGAATATTAATAAAAGACCAACATCATGAAAGGCAGAACTAAATATTTGATAGTTTCGTCATTAACAGAACATTCAGCTAACGCCTGAGTGAAACACTGAACTGACTGACAGCGTAAGCTCCTGCTCAAAAGGAGTGATCGTAAAGTGAATGTAGTCGTTGTCAAATTCAACCAGTAACACCATCTACTGACACTGGTGGTGCTAAGAGCTAAGTCACACCTCAGCAGGTGTCATGGTTGACATTGTGTATCCCTTGAGTCCAGTATTTTGTTTGTTGCAGTTCCTTTAGAGGGAATATCTGACCTAATTTGAGTTCAGCTTTGGGAGGATGGGGCCGCACGTTGTAGAGGAAGTGTAGAATGTGTGATAAACATATTGGAGAGTGTGATGGTGTTATGAGATGTGTGATAGACAGAACTACGCTTTCAACTAAAAGTAGGGATCTTAAAAACATGAAAAGTCTTTTCAGACTAAATTTGATCAAACAACTACTGCTTCAGACTCATCCTACATTTTTATCAAATATTTCATTGTATATATAAAACTGTTGGACTCTCATTACTGTGGTTCATACCTACCTCAATAAGAATACAAAGGAAGGTTCACACAATATGTAGCTTTTTGTATCTTCAAAAACATTCTGAGGTTATTAACTTAATGCTTGATGAAAATGATTCTTAATTTACATTTATACATATTTCACCACTTTTCTCTTGCTAGAGGACGTGTCAAACTCAAGGCTCGCGGCCAAATCCAGCCCTCTTGCAAATTTTGATCCGGCCCGCATATCAATTTAGATTCACAATAAATGTTGTCCTGCCTAGTTGTGGCCTGCACAGCAACGCGTGCCCTTTACACAAAACACACAGGCATGCCTCCACTGTCTGCAAGCTAGCTAACACAGAATGGCACAAAAACGTTTTACCCGGTTATGAGAGCCAATCTGCACCTATGGGTTGTGGCTGTATGGGACATGTATACTACACGATTAAAGCTTTAGAGCTGATAGCATGCAAACAAAGCGTTTCAATGCAGTTGCTGCAACCAGAGGCTGTGCAGTGTGTATGTGGAAATGTGCAGCCTGTGTGCAGAAGTAGACATGCCCAAGGCTGGGTTTGCCAACAAGGGCAAAGGGGACAACTACCTCAGGGGCCCCTAAATGTAACATGTTTACTGTTTGGCACGTAGTTTGTTATAATTTGATAAATTGGAAAGTTTACAGCTGAAACTATTTAGTTGATTAATTGATTGATTAGTTGATTTACAGAAACTGTTTTGATAGCCAATTACTAATTTTTCAATCAAAAACACGCAAGACGCATTGGTTTCTGCTTTTCTTTGTCTACTGTGATATGATACTAAATCAATATCTTTTGGATTTGGACTCCTGCTTGGACAAAATAACAATCCATTTGAGAAATTGTGTTGCTGGAAAAATAATCTTACTTTGCTTGGAGTACCGAAACACAATATAAACAACAGGATTTCCCTCAGGAAATTGTTCAGCCGAGTTGGTAAGCCACCCAGACCATTGTTCATTTCCTATCCTATCAAATTCGATGGTTTTATTTTTTTATTAAATGTCCCACACAACCATTGAGTTGCCATATTCAGCTCTGTGAAACAGGTTGTTGTGAGTTGGCTGTGTGGTAGCCTACTGCTAAAAATGTAATAAGAATGCAGTATTTTGCTTGACTAAATGCTAGGCAGCTTTTTGTTGATTTGTTTAAGGCCATATGGGCATGCAACAATATAATCAGACATTTTACGTTTATATTTCGATCAAATAAAAGCATGTCAATAAACTATATATGTCTGGCCCTTAACGTGATTTTCATTTCCCAGTGTGGCTCTTAGTGAAATTGAGTTTGGCACACCTGTGCTAGAGTGTCTGAGACATCGCAAAGGAGGTATGAACTTCATAACAGCTCCGGCTCTACCTTAAAAATCTAGACATGGCGGTGAGCTACAAATATGTAAATCAAACTTGGTCCCTCCACACTTATTAGATCTTATTATTTTGTACCTTGGGGCAAACTCATCAATGGTTAAGCCTGCTTTCAGACCAGTGCGGCAGTACTCCAGACCGTTAGCGATGGTGTAAGCTACTTCCAGGATGGCATCAGCTCCAGCTTCCTGAAGATGGTAGCCACTGATGGATATGGAGTTGAACTTGGGCATGTTCTGGAAACATCGAGTCATTAAAATCAGCGAGTATTACATTAACAACATGACATAAAGTAAGCAGCATACGAGCAGATTACTTAAATACTTCAGTGGTACCTACCGTGGCGGTATAAGCGAAGATGTCTGCGATGGCCTGCATGGAAGGCTCCGGGGGGAAAATATAGGTGTTGCGTACCATAAACTCCTTCAAAATATCATTTTGAATCGTGCCAGTTAGCTTGGCTTTAGATACTCCCTGCTCCTCTCCGGTTACGATAAACATCGCCAACACAGGGATGACTGCTCCGTTCATTGTCATTGAGACGGACATCTTCTCCAGCGGGATTTCATCAAACAACATCTTCATGTCTTCAACTGTGTCTATAGCAACTCCGGCCATGCCGACGTCTCCGTGGACTCGGGGGTTGTCGGAGTCATAGCCGCGGTGCGTTGGGAGGTCAAAAGCCACGGAGAGACCCTGCTGTCCAGCTGAAATGAAAAAGAGATTGTGGATTAGAGCCTATGAGAAAATGGAGACACAAAAAAGGGAAGGGAAGTCATAGATCATCAGATAGCAAAAAAAAATGTCACACTCATGAGAGTGATGGGAGGGTTCAGTGCTTTACAGGGGGACACTTAAGCAAAGAGAAGTCACAGTAGATCAGCAACAGGCAGCGTCCAGCCTCTGGCTAAAGACTAGCAAACAAACACGCCTGCAAGCACCAACACCACCAAGATTCAACTTGAAATCCTTATTCCACTAATGAATCTGTCTATGTCGGCAACTATTTTGGCTTGTGCCCACCGTAACTGAAGCATTGTGTTATCCCTCCCTCTTATACAACACTAAATGGTGAACTAAGACAGCAAAAGGTGACCTCTATTTTCCCTTGCTATTTAAAGGACTGTATATTTGCATAACAAGTATTTGTGGTTGGCCCTTGAAAGCTTTGATGACCTTCAAGAAGGTTAAAACTACTTGTGCAGTTTCTGCACATACTCATATGCACAAAATCTGCATGACACCTTAAAATGCCAAAGTCATTTTAGTCTTTCCATCTTTTTAATCTTCTATGTAGTTTTCTAATTATTCTGTGTAATTCAATGTGAAGCCTCTAGTATAATAATGCATTTCAGAGGCAGTTTTGGCTCAAGTGTGGAGCGCAATATTTTCTCAAATTTGCACTAGTATACGTGTACCTTCCTAACTGAAAATATAACTAAACTGCCAGGTTTTATGGAGATGTAACGGCCAAAAACCTTATGTGTAAGGTTCAGATGTGTTCCAAGAACATGTCCAAAATTGTGTGGTGAACAAAACACAAATTATGCCATTGTAGGATATAAAATGTTGATGCACAATAGATTTGAAGTGGTGCAGAAGTTGGTGAGAGTAATGACTCGTGTATCCAGCCAGTTCTCATTCCCATGGCGTCAAATACCAACGCTTTGTCATGGACGTCAGCGTTCGATACCGCCACACAAGGAACACTTTAGTGCCGGTCGACGACGCACCGGGCTTTCCAATAACTACAATGTAAACCCATCCATGGAAACAGTAAACGCTGCGTCATTTTCACTGTACAAACAAAGTAATTTTAAGCCCAACCATGTAGCTTCTCAAGTGGTTTTGTTGCCTAACCTAAGCAAGTGTTTTTGATTAATTCACAACATTAAGCATGTGTTTACTGCTAGCGAAAAGTGACACTGAGGGGTCTGACAAAGCTTCAGTATATGACGAGTTGAGATGAGAACATGTTGGTGTATCATTCTAAGGTCACTTTAAGGATGTGTTTCCACTTGAATCTACAGTGTTTCATCTACAAATGTTAATGTACACAACAACAAAATCTACCTTTAATGTTATCTTTATAGAACTTGTTGCTCTCCTCCACAGTGCTAAAGCCAGCATACTGCCTAATAGTCCAAGGTCTGTTTGTGTACATGGTAGGATAGGGCCCCCTAGTGTAGGGAAACAATCCCGGCAATTCATCCGGCCTGTCAGCTGAGTCTGCTTTGGTGTACACAGGCTTGATGTTGAGTCCCTCAGGCGTGCGCCAGATCAGATCTTCCGGGTTCTTCCCCTTCAGCTGTTTCTTAGCCAGGCTGGCCCATTCGGGATGCAGCTCATCCTGGTCCTGACACGGTGTGGACGTGTGGATCAGAGAGCGGTGTGTGTGTGCTGAGGAGACGGAGGCTCTAACCAGGCGCCGGGCAGCCATCGCTGCACATGCCCTCTGTGCAGTCAGCATGCTTTGTTGACTCAGTCAGACGCACATGGATCACCTGAGGTAGACAATAAGAAAGAGATAGGAAGGTGAAATACTTGTGATGGTTGCATGTCAGCATGGTTCGGGGTGAGTTAATGATGCCAGCACACATTTCATCTCCTATGAAGATCATTTTTATTAGCTTAGAGACAAAAACAGTGCTTCAAATATGAGAATTTCTGAGTTAATAACAAGACAATAGTTTTTTTGCACATGGATATCACCCAACAAGCAGCGGTACAGTGAGAAATGTTAGTGTTTCCTGCTTGCTGACACCCTCTACAGTTCACTTTGTTTTGGTGGATGATTAACATGAGAGGCCAACCATTAGTGTATAGCATATTCTGACACACAAATGACATTTACAGACAAGAAAACGAGTTGTGGTTGGACTAACGTTAATTTAGTTTAACGACATTTGAGAAATACAACAAAAGAACAACTTTAACTAGCGTTAATGTTAATTATCATGATCAATACTGGATGTTTGGCTATATCCTCCTGGGAACCGAGTTAAAAAAAAGTGTCTTCCAATTCCTTTTTTTGTGATTTCCTTCCTATTTAGGGTTAAAAGCAAATCTTAACAATTTAGGTTTGTTAAACTGTATTTGTATTATCCACTGTAGTGGACTACAGGACTATTTCAGTGTGAAAAGACTAAAAAAAATGAACAGATTATGGCTGTAGAGTGATATTAAACCAAGAATACATTCAAATTGATTTAAAAAAAAACAAACACATGCCATATCACTGGAAAGCTTAGGATGTCCTCTTTGCAATACACCAGGGGTTGATAGAGTAGGACAAAAGGGTAAGAGGATATTCATGTGGACAAAATGTCCACTACAGAGGACACATGTCAATGGGCTGGGTCTCAGGAGCATAATGCAAAGCTGACACCCATTCACTCTCTATCTTTTATATCTTTTATTGTTTTTATAATTTTTCTATACCTCTATCTCTCCTGTGTTTCACTCTGTTTACTGATGTTGCTGCTTTGACACCTGAATTTCCCTCCAGGGATTAATAAAGGTTCATCTTATCTTATCTTATCTTACATTTGAGAAATACAACAAAAGAACACATTTAGCTTGAGTTAATGTTAATTATCATGCTCAATACTGGATGTTTGGCTATAATGCAAAGCTGACACGTAGCTACTGCATCTCAGAGATGTTACTGTTTAGTCAATCAGTCATATTGAAGATCATTAATGAAGGTTTGAGGCTTGATGTTAAACACAGCTGCTAACATGTGACACCTCACAGAGGACATTGGTGTAACATTTGACAGCGACAACGCGAGCTAGTTGAACATTACAACAGTCAAAAAGTCACGGGATGACTTACTCGCTACGGATGACTTTGGAAACTTTACAATGAGTAGTAAAAAGGCAAAACGTACAAGTTAATGTTAACTTTAAGTAGGCTGTTGCTAGGCGCGTTGCTAAGCTACCGCTCGCTAACTGTAGCTGTTAGCTTGAACTGTTAGCATTCCGCTAGCATTAAAAACAGTTTGTTACGCCGGTAACTACGTTTTATAACACACAATTTTGCATATTTTCAGATGATTTCCTGACCTTGCTTGTCTGTTTTGCTCTTTCAGATGGACTAAAGGCGTGTGTTCGTCTGTCCAATGAAGTTTCATAACATCAGCAGTCAGCCAATAGCGAGCTGCCGTCAAGCCGTGACCTTTGACCTAACACACCGGAAGCACATGTGGAGATTCAAGATTGTTGAATGTACTAGAGATATGCAACGTCAAATATTATACATTATATATATATATAATGTATAATATTTGCTATATATATATATCTATATATATATGTGTATATAGATATATATCTATATACACATATATAGATATATATGTGTATATAGATACTGATTTTAAAAGAATGTCCTCCTTTTATATATATATATATATATAAAAAGAGATTGTATGTGTATATATATATATATATATATATATAAATATATATATTTATGTATTTATATACATAAAATGATGTGGTTTAAAAGAATGTACTCCTTTTTTATTTTTTAAAGATACTGATTTTAAAATTTGACTATGATTGATAACTTAAAACTCAAAAATTCTAAATTGACTAAATTGTTTTAAACATTTCAAATGTATTCCAATTGTTTAACAAATCCGAATGTTTTTTTGTTTGTTTGTTTTTATTAATCTTTTTTCATCCTTTCCTTACATTTTCTTTGTTGTATAATTTATTTTTTTATATTATTTTTATACTGTAAAATATATTTGCAGAACTGTAATGTTACTGTGGGGGCAACTGCTCCCCTGCTGGAGCTGTTGTCCCAGCTACCCGACCCCGGATAAGCGGTTGAAGATGGATGGATGGACGGATGTAATGAAAAATCTGAACATGTATATGAATCTATTGTATTGAACTTTTGAAATTAAGTATTATAAAAACTACTATAAAAGCTACCGTTAGTACATTCCAGGTTTTATTCCAGTTGTGTGTTATTTAATATTACATAATGTTAGTGAAGTTTGTTCATCCCATTTGCTTTGTAGAATGGATACAAGTCACAATAAACACTTCATTATTAGTACTATGAATAATTTAGATTGTTGGTGTACTTTGCATTTTTATAAAGTCTGCCATTAGGAGGCAATGTTGCTAGAGAAGCCCGTCTAACATCCCACCAAACATGCTGTAACTCATTTTGCAAATCTTTTTATTACCACCGTGGATCTATAATAAGACCTAATAATACATCCATGATTATCACTTAATAATTTCCTCATAAATCACACACAGTACACTGACTCCTCAACACAATACATGCCATTTTTATTCAAGAGTTGGTCGATGAACTGTCATAGTAGCAATGGCTTTCATAGAGTTCTGTACAGTATTGTATTAGTCTATATTGAATAGGGTACACTTGCAGTAAATGTTTATGAGGGATATAAAATATACTACACATAGCAACATCATTCAGAGCATTCAGCAGGACAAACCTTATCAAAGTGGCAATGCAGACAGTGGTATATAATGCCCAGTTAAGATACAGAGCAGAAGTTACAGTATGTACTTTCAACGTATGTACCCTTCCTCTGTTGTTGAAACTGTAAGGCGGTATATGTTGTGATTGCAATGCAGTACGGCTTTTCACCAGATGACTGATTTCCTCATGGTTCAACAAAATTTACAACTTTAAATGAAATTAAACAAAATAGCAAACAGAAACCAAACTGTGGTGTGTGTGGAAAAAAGTCTTGCATGTCAATCTTTTCTTGCAGGATCTATTATGACAAGATGGCAACAACAAAGCAGCAGTAGATACGTTTAAATATTGAACTAAAGAAGACTGTAGAAATCATAGAAGAGTAGGTTGATGGCGGGAGGCAGCAGCCGAGTATGGTCTCCCTGTGGAAACAGGTTGTGGCGAACGCAGCCTCATTAAGCTTCACCCTTCGTATTTAACCTCGGGCATCACTCCAGCTTGAGCAGTTCCACATCGAATATGAGCGTGGCGTTCGGGGGGATGACCCCGGGGTGGCCTGTTAATCCATAAGCCATATCAGGTGTGCAGGTGATTTTTGCCCTTTGGCCCAGGCTCATCTGAAGCACAGGAGAAAAGGAAAACATGACTGAGTATGCAGCTGATGCTCTGTTTTTATGATGTTTTAAAGCCCTACACAACACTGGTTTCTGTTCTTTTTAGTAGAGTAGAAAATTCAACACAGCGACCTAAAATGTGCTTGAGATAAGAAATACATCATAGCCAACACTGTCTTTATAATATTTCTACATGGCAATGCAATTTAAAGCACCTTGGGAAAAATACTACATTCATGACTTGAGACTTGATAGCCAAACATTTACAGTTGCAATAGGAAATTGCATTCCTGCAAATTCCACCAGTCATTTGAAACCCAGACGACTGACGATAAGGAAACACAGACAATGTGAAAAGGATAAAGTTCGGTTGCCCCCGGGGGGAGCCCTGTTATAATTAGAGCTTTTTAAAATGACCAAAGTATTCAGGTTCTAGGGTATGACGCAGTATTAGGGCCACATTGAGGAGAAAATTTGTTTTGAGAGATTTCGAGAATAAAGTCATAACATTACGAGAAAAAAAGTCATAATTTAATGAGAATAAAGTAATATAATTTCAAGAAAAAAAAGTCGTAATATTATGAGAATAAAGTCATAACTTTACTAGAAAAAAAGTCATTCCTCCTCCACAAAAGAGGCAATTTCCCCTAGGTCCGTGTGGTTCTTTCTTTTTCTTGTTAAATAATAAACAAGAAAAAGTAAAGTAATTTAAAATAAAGTAATTTTGGACAGATTTTGAGGTAAATATTGGGGTAATTTGGCAGTACTTCAAAAACATTTTTAAAATAGGTTACTTGCTAATTATTGCCTAATTACAATGAAATTTGCAGACCTGTAAAATGAAGTGTTGGCGATTCTTGCTGACTCTTCAGTCTCAGATGTCTCCTTTACTGTATCATACAGTACAATATAAGTTTGACGATAATAAAAGCAGCAACTATCTGGTTGGTGTGATTCCTTTAAACATCACAAATGTAAGTAATAGTAGTAATGAGACATTTAATGCAAACTATGCAACAAAGGGTCAAAGACGTGCTGCATTAACTTTGCTCTCTTACCTGTGCTACTCCGTCCTCCCAGCCCTTAATGACCTCACTCTTTCCAAGCTTGAACTTAAAGGGCTTGTTCCTGTCTCGGGAGGAGTCAAACTTCTTCCCGTTCTGCAGCATACCTGCCAAAGAGAAACTACATTAACAAAATTCAGAGAGTAGTGAAGCAACTACCACATTTTGGTCATCTGATACAAAACAAAAAGTCTTAAACACACACCGACTTTCTTGGCTATTTTCCACATCTGCATAGTTAAATGCTCTCATGACTAATACTGTGCCTAATTCATTATCGTCTTTTATCACAGTGCGATGCCAGATCAATGCACGCCCTTTCCTCACTGGCTAATGTTTTGGAAGATTAAAGGAATAAAGTCATTCTGGCTCCAGACTGAGGAATTATTCTGGCGGGGCTTGTTATCGGGATCTTGGGTCTGTTTCAATTACGCAAATGAACAAAGGGAATGTGAATCAGGAACCATTGGCCTGGTTTGGTGGATTATTTTTAAAGTTAACTAGGCCACTGCTTGCCTGTATCTAGACCACGGGGAGAAAAGGGTAACAAAGGCGGAGCAGTGCAGGACTGTTCCTTCAGAACACTGACCGACCCGTTGGGGCCATTAAATACTACTAAAGACACTGGCTCCACTTCATTTCAAGTGATGTTGTATTACATTGATGACTCAAATGAACTTTTTAACCCTTTCGATGTCCAAGAGAGCAAGTCGATGAGGCAGTTTATTACATTCTGTGCACAACATATATTTGAGGAACAAGCCATATCTAGCTGTAGGCGAACAATTTTCAGAGAACTTTAGCCGAAGTACAGTGCTTGTCATAGAAGGGCATATTAAATGACCTCCACTAGATTTTACAACTAATGTGATGCAAAGGGCACCGACAAACAAAGATTAGCATAGTCACCAAAACAATGAGCATGAATTTGTCTCATGTTTCGTACACGATTAGTCTCAATCTGCATAAAGAGACCAATATATGAGAGTGTCAATATCCTACTTTATACCTAGCTGTCTGGGAGAAATACATCATTTATGTAATAAATCTATAAGGAGTCAGTACTAGACAATTCAGTGTGGGAAATGAATGAATGAATCTGTTTACATTAGTCCATCGTGATCAATGATGCAAATAATTTTTTATGAGTTTTTAATGGCAATATTGGATTTACAAAATTATTCTGATGAAGTACTTTGATATAGGGCTGGGCGATATGGTCAGAATCTTATATTCCAATATAGATAATTTCTCGTTAACGATATATATCACGATATAGCATGTTTTCTTGTAATAAATAGTCTATATGGAATAACCACATGCATATTTTTGTATAATCCTGTGTGAATTAAATACTTGACAAATGAAAAGTACTGAGTATTTTCTCATTTTAAGAACTTGAGTACAAAATGAACATAACCGTTTTAAGTGAAATTATAGAGAAAAAAATAAATAAGTATAAGCTTAGCTAATATCGGGATAGAAACCATATAGAAAATATATTTAACATTTTTATATTGCATTGACGATATATATCGTCATATTGCCCAGCCCTACTTTGATCTGTCAGGTATTTAATTCCCTGCATTAGACAAAAGCAAATGTTATTTTATCTACAAATTGTTCGTCAATTGAGTTTCCACAAAATGTACATTATGTTATATATCATTATTCTGATATAAAAATGACATACCATGATTGAAGATTTCATCCACAACGCCTATTATGAATGATTAGCTTTTTAAAACTAGTCACGCATCAGCGAGTCAAAGTGGCGCCATGCAATAACTTTCCACAACATCCACTTGCATTTTGGAGGTTGCTCTGTGACAGTCCTTTTTGCTTTACTGTATCTTTCTCTGTCGTAATTCAGAAGTGTGAATACTTGGCATTTAAAGTTGTGCGCTCACTGCAGTCATCTAGTCATATGAATGTCGGTACTGTACTGCTTCTCCCCTTTCATTCCCCCTAAACTTAGTAGGTCCATCATTTCCAAGAATCACAGTAGCTCGGTCCAACCGTGGAGTCATCAAGTGCACACACCGAGGCAAATGCCACCTGCTACAGGGCATTCAAGTTACAGTCATCTGCAGAAAAGCCGTTTCAGTTTCTGGCAGCGGAGGCTGCAAATTGCAAGGAAATACTGATTGGCAACGTTCACGGGTGGGAAGCCAGTGAGGGATCATATCCTGGGCATTGCACTAATTAGTAGGGATGTCAAGAGAACCGATACTTCGGTACCAAGTCTATGCCAAAATTCTGAAAATATGACAGTACCTGTTTTGCTACAGTACTGCAGTTACCGTCAGGGCTCGAGACTAACGTCGTCCCGTCATCCTGGGGACCACAGAAAATGTGTTTAAGACGCAGTAAACTCACTATCGACGTGTCCAGGTGATGCACCCTATTTTTTCCCTGATAATGCTACATTGCAAACAACAAATCTATGTTGAAATTGGCAGGACGAGAGCTAGTTAACGTTAGCCATTAGATCTGTACAGGAGTGTGCTGCTTACTGGGTGTTAACTAGCTCTTGTCATGCCGATTTCAACAAGGGAGGTGCCATTGATTTACGTTATTACATTAGGCTCTATTCAGTAAAAATGAGTATTGGGCGAAGGTAAATTCTAACGTTGTTATCATGTTTTCAAATGTTATCTTGTAAATTCTAGTTTTTGGTGAGAAACTTTAATAAATAGAGTTGTTTGAAGGAAATGCTTTTAAATCAATACAAAATAGATAATAGAGAGGGAATTGTGACCTTTTTAACTTCCTAACAAAAATGGGATTTATTGTTTTACTTTTGTTTCGTACCGTGGTATCGAGATTCGTCGAGTTTCACTGATATTGGTATTGACAACTAAATTTCTGGTATTATGATATCCCTTCTAATTAGTCTTACTGATTGTTTGAGGTGTCTGTTCAAAGACTGCTGGTGTAAAAGCCTACAACAGAAAACGTAACACTCTTGTTGGTGAGCACCGTGGAATGTGGTACACACTGGCAACTGGCTAAGAAAACAGTTTGAGAAAGAAAACACCACCTGCTTCTTGTTTCCTGTGGAAACAAACACACAGTAGAGAGATGTGGATCCCAATATTCCCCTGACTTACAGCATGGTAATGCATTGTGTTATATTCTATGCTACCTTCGGTTCTTGTCAAAAGATATACAGTATATAAAGAGAGCAAAGCTAAACAGGTGCATGCATGTTCCACTGTCAGACTGTATCTTGTAGGAAAGGAAAAACATCCAGAAGTACTCCTCCGCCCCACATGTATCAGTGCTCCGTTATCACTCTTTGGACAGCTAAGCACGGGTGGGGTCTTTGCAAAAATAAAGCAGGGCCTTGTCCCTTCCTGAGGCTGACTCCCAGACTCTCTCCTCGTGAAAGGCTTCCACTTGGTAGTGCTCTGGCTAGATCTGCAAAAAAAAATCTGTGGTGCACAGGGGTGGGGTTATTTTTACTCAGTTTACTGTATCCTGTCTCAACCCCCCTGTGCCTGCCAGCACAACAACACCCCGCCACCCCCACCCCCCACCCCGCCCTTGGCCCGAGTGTGGATGAAATGAGATGCGTGTAAAAGCTATCTGACTACGACAAACTTATACGTGTTGCCGCGTTTCACAGCTGCGAGCATGCATGTCTCAATGGAAGGAATAAAATGGTGCTCATGCTTCATTAATATATCAAGACAAACTGGGAGCAGGTGCGATGTGTTATTACGAGTTTTAGGAGCAAGTTTGCTGCTGCAGCAAGGACAGCCTGAAAATCATCCTCAGCAGTGACTCAAAAGTTACTCTAATCCTATCATTATTAGATATGGGGTGTCCTGGACCAGCGGGGTTTGCTGGATAATTATTTATGTGCTATAACACCGCTGTCATATTTCTCCACATATCCTCCACTCCCATCTTCTCTGTAGGGGCACTTAAAGGAGATATGGTGCCTACTCTCTACAAGCTGTTAAAAGGTCAAATACAACTCAATGTTGAATGATGTGGCGTTCCCCCACCAAGACACCTTGGGGCCATAATTCAACAAAAGCTCAAGCTGATTTTTTTTGTCCTAATTTGGAAGCTGTATGTCAACTCTTTTCTTGCTTTTCTTTAACTCTACAATGTTGGGATTGAACACTTAACCGCGGCATTCAATCACAACATTCTCCCTTGGAAGGCGAGTTTGTTTCATCTCCTGACACACGACCCCGTGTCTATCTATTTCTGTGTCACACACGCTGAGAGCCATTAGGTCGCGGCTTCGGCACGTTTCACGGTGAAGTCCGGAGCTCAAACATGGTAAGGAATGACGTCCACATTTAGGCATGACATCATATCCAGTAAGCCTGTGGCTCCCGAAGCTCACGTGTCTTTTGTCAGTGGAGACCGATGAGGCTGTTTATCGTCATAGCCTGGTGCCAAACTTGAATAATCACAGAAACCCCGCAGGCTGCTGTAGTTTTCTTCATATTGATTGATATCAGACCTGCTTCCATTTTCTGCCTTCTGTGAGACTCACAGGGAGAAATGAGCATGCGATTGAAGGATTGCTGGCTCAGCCTGGCGCAAAAAACAGGGAACGGAAGCCTCTAAACC
The DNA here is from genome assembly GCF_015220745.1 of Sebastes umbrosus. Taxonomy (NCBI): domain Eukaryota; kingdom Metazoa; phylum Chordata; class Actinopteri; order Perciformes; family Sebastidae; genus Sebastes; species Sebastes umbrosus. Next base: position 20,141,106 of record NC_051286.1, on the reverse strand, counting down.
CCTAACAGCTCTTCAAATCTATGATCTGCCTTTGAATCAGGCAGTTTACCATTAGCTTTTCAAGCCAATGGTCAGTCACAGTGGGAAACTCCTGGGTCTGAGAAAGTGAAGCCAATGCGGAAGCACCTTAAAGTTGCATTTTTTTCTCATAGCCAGCAGGGGGCGACTCCTCTGGTTGCAAAAAGAAGTCTGATTGTATAGAAGTCTATGAGAAAATGAGCCTACTTCTCACTTGATTTATTACCTCAGTAAACATTGTAAACATGAGTTTATGTTCTAAATCACTAGTTTCAAGTCTTCTTCAATACAGCATGATGTTCATTCAGTAAATTATGGTCCCATTTAGAGTCAAATAGACCATAAAGCAGGGGATGCTTTAGGGCGTGGCTACTTTGTGATTGACAGGTCGCTACCACAGCGTTGTCCGGTCTGTCCGTGTTTCCGTTTTACATCTTTAACCCTTTCACAGTGTGTTTTCAGTTCATAAAAATTACTGGTAACATTTTGGTCACCTTAAAATGTGTTATTCAGCGTTCGGTTGTACTTAGCTCCACCCTCTCGTGTCCCTTCTGGTTGCAAAGAAACCAACATGGTGACAGCCAAAATGCCAAACTTGAGGCTTCAAAATGTCAGTCCACAAACCAATGGGTAACGTCACGGTGACTACGTCCACTTCATACTGTGTATATACAGCCTATGGTCAGTCATATACATTTGTAACTTAGCCCAGTGTTTATATGTGTGAAGGCCTAGCAAGGCCAGTGAAAGTTAATCCATAGAGGATAACAGGTCTCAGGCCAATTTGACCCACCACCAGACTGCTTGTCTGTGCTACAGATAGAGCTGCTGCTGCTCTGTGAACAGACTCGTAGTCCGATATCGTGACAGAAACAAGACTGCGTGTGAAAGAGTGAGCAGCTCTCCTAATTATTTTTGTCCAAGCCAGAGAGAGCCCTTACCTGCCTCGTGGCAATGAGCACTCTGCTAATTTGGGCGACCGCAACTCCCACCAGAGTCAGAGAGGAGGAAGGGTGGGTTCACTTACATATCTGTGTGTCTCTGTGCTCTGGCATGTGTGTGTCTGCATGTTTAAAATCCCAAAGGTGAAAGAGAGGATCAAAAAGGTAGAGCAGTGAGCGAGTGAGAGAGTCTCCCTAATGTTAAATGCTGGAAACAGAGTGGTTTCCAATCCCATTATGTGTTGGGAAATCACTCTCTTCCCACCCTTATGGTTTCTCTTAGCTCTGCTATCTGGAAAACTAACACCGGTGCAGTGGAGGGTGCAGTCTGTGGTTTTGCACTAACAGCCAGCCCAGCTGGAGGACTTGGAAAAAGGCTTGAGCCCCAGATCTACAGCTAACCTCTATTACCAGTATTATCTCCTTATCAGATCTTGGACTAATCTTGTATTTGAGTTTTTAAATAAAACATATGTGGGTTAATGTCTGTCTTTACTACAGCCTACTGGCCTGAAAAGTAAGTATGTTATCTTAAATCCTCATTAAGTTTAGCTTTCATACAAATTCCAGGCTAACTAACCCACAAATAGAACATTATTTCATCTTGTTCTATGATTACTTTTTCGCCTGTTAAATTATACACAACAAAAAATGTAGAGGGAGTTAAATTCAATGAGAAATACCTCATTATTATATAATGTGTGACTTGCTGACAGGTGCATACATGCCTTACTTACTGTGAGGTACATACTGTACATCTAACACTACTTATTACAATACGAATGCTCAAATTTTCTCTAAGAAAACCACATTCTTAAGCTAATCTCCTGGCTTGTGTTCAACACTAAGGTCTTATTTTCACGCGGTGTGCAGCTCTGACTTTAAAGGGGAACTACACCCATTTTCAAAAATTCATACATGTTATTCCTATTATCTAAGACCTCTCTTTTCATTGTCTGTGGAACAGCTCCAGACATTATACCCTATGACATCACAAGTCTGAGACTTACTTCTCTGGTTTCTGGCTTTGAGAGAGAGTAGCTCATGTTCACAAATATTGACTGAACTTTACTAGGCCATGGATACAGTATAACATGTTAGAATTTGGGTGGTGTTCCTTTTTTAAATACCGGCACATTCTTTTTCCACTGCCAACGCGTTTCCCCTGCTGATACAATAATACATCCATAGCTCTTTTTGTGTTACATTGGCCAACCTGCTTTGGCGTAACTCTGCATTTCGTGTGCCATCACTGCCAAGATAGCAGGAGCTTATGGGTAACCTAAATCCTGTGAGTCAAAAAGGGAAAAACAAGGACTGCGTTCCAAATCTCAAACTTTTTCTTTTTACTTTTAGTACGTACTGCAGCTGCCCTTACAAAGTACGTACTGTTGCATGCAGTATGCATACAATTGGGACATACTACTTCGTCATAACATTGCGCCTTGAGCTTTGACCCTCTTGCTCATATACAGTACTCAAGGGATGACATATTTTTGTAGGCCAACCAGGAAGTTAGCATTGCATTGGCTTACTCAAAAAAAAAGGGTTTTAGATTATTGCCAAAAGTGACCAGATGCAGTAGGATATCCTGGTATTTTTTATATTAAATCTTTTTCTTTCATACTAAAATAGTATGGTAGAATGGGTATTATAATGCACACAAAAGGTCCTGGTAACAGACAGGACACTGTGGCCAGTTTTGTTCCATTCAGGGAGGTGATGCGTACAACAGAAAACAGATGTGACTGTAACAATGGAGCTCAAGATTCACAATAAGTACAAACCTCAGAGTGGTGGTTGAGGTACAGATGGAGACTAAAACACATTATCTGCTTTTGTAAACCAAATAATGGTAGGTAGACTGAATCAGAGCCACCAGACAAAGACCGAGTGACTAACAGACCCCTCACTATGCAAGACTCCAAACCGGGATGTACTGTATCTCAGCAGAGATCAGGCCCAAAGGGAAATTTGGTTACTTTTTCCACTGTCCCAAAAAGAACAACACATTTGTTATCTAGGCCTGACTATCATTTCACACACACACTAGTCGAACAAAGGGGATATTCTTCTGCTAAACTAAATACTAAGAAAGTCAAAGAAGCCAAATAATTCATGTTGTAACAGATTAAAAAGACAACCACGTGAACCCACTTTAAATGATGGATGGGAAATCTACTGCAACAGGGACAAGCAAGAACTGGCCATACACATTCACATACAGTACAACAACACTCACACACAATCAAACCTGTTTAGCCAGGGAGTGTGTGGTAGCTTTTCTAGCCATGTAATAACAGATACTCAGACAGACTGATGACTGTGAACTAGGTTTTGTTTACTTTCTGTCTGACCTAGTTGTCTGGACTGCCAACCCCGGGGCACCGAATAACCCAAATTTATTTCCCAAACGTCTCAGCGTCTTGCCGCCCCGCCTCACAATTGGGCAATCTGACAGGAGACAAACAGGAAAGCATGTGTGTGTCTGCGTGTGTGCACATGTGTATTCTATCTTTGTGCATTGTGCAAGTTCCAACAGTCTCTAAAAGTGGCATTGACACCACAAGACACTAAATTCCTCCTACCAAGCAAAAGAAATATTCTATTTTCTGGGTGCGGTGTCTGCTCCTACCTCATCTTTGAAACTTTAAGCGACACACAGGTGCATACATGTCTGGCAGACTGTGTACAGTGTGAGAGCTGGGCTGCAAACTGAGCTCCTGATATTGTCAAAAACACACAAACAGAGCCAATTTCCTGTCTCAATGAGGAGACAGGAAAAACGTCTGGTTCCCCAGAAGCAAAGAAAGGGTCAGTTACCTATGTAATGAACAACACATGACTGGCCCTTCTTTGGAAATGTTCTTCCTGTTGAGAAGAGAGAGAAAACAAGGGTTAGAAACTGTCTGGCTTGTTTTATAGAATAACAATGACTGGGTTAAGTCTGGTGAGGTGTTCAAGGCAGAAATACCAATCCCCTCCTTATGCCTTGAAGTTAGATATGCGAGTTAGTCTCATCCACATTTTGAACCTTTAGCCTGGAGGCTTCTTTTTACAGCGCAAGGGGCTATCAAACGCCACTAAATGTGTTATTAGAGAGAAATAAGCCTTGAGGAGTCTACCTAAACTGACCTTACTTTTATCCTGTCCACCAAATCTTAGTTACATTGTGAGCAAATTCTCAATTTAAAGAGACTTGCAGATTAAGCTTGTCAGAGTTAAAGCATTTGTAGCAACTCATAACGTAATAACTGCGCATCATGTAATAATTTAAATGTAATAAACGCTCATAATGTAATAATCAGCACATAATGTAATAAAACCTTGAGCGCATAACATAATAACAGTTTTGTTCATAACGTTATAAGTTATTACATAATGAGAACATATGACAACATTATAAACTTAGCACAAAAAAAAGATGAATAATAGGATATAGTAGGATCCCTCTAGTTTTACATGACACAAGTGGAGTAGATAATTTAAAGCAACTGGACTTTGTCTGTTTGGTCTAGAGGACATCTTCGTCAATCAGTTCCATATTGATGAAGCCTCTTGGATGTGAGACTACAAGATATCCAGTGACTTGGACAAATGAGAACCTTTACAGAGATGATGCTGAATTTAATATACTGGTAATTCTTAGCATGTGAAATAATTGTTCAATACATAATTATTCCAGTTACTGTTACTGTTGTTAGCTGATCCAAGCAGCAAACCATTTAGGTAACAATCTTCAATGCAGTCCCTCACGCAGGCCTCAATGCTGTACCTCACGCTGATCCCAACGCTTTACTTCATGCTGGCTTCAATGCAGTCCCTCACGCTTGTCTCACTACTGTATCTCATACTGATCTCAATGCTGTACCTCAGTGCAGTCCCTCACACGGGCCTCAATGCAGTCCCTCAGACTTGCCTCAATGCAGTCCCACTAGGGATTCTGATACTGTCCCTGATGTTGGCCCTTATTCAGGCCCTAGTATCAATATCTCTCATGCTGACCCTGACACTCTCTCAGTTGTAAACCCTAACTTGCAGCGAGAAACGTTATCATCTCCGACCAGGTGCGGATGTCTTCCCTGTTCCTGGTCGGGAGGCTGAAGCAGGAAAAGCCAACACTAGAATCAGCACTGATTCATGGAGAGACCTTCGTCTGGTCAGCTAGCATTACTGCCAAGCAGGTGAAATATAGAGTGATATTGTGGTTTTAGCTGACGTGTGTCGCCTCACTGTTTTGAGCGATGCTCATTCATGTCTATGTAGAGCGAGCACAAGCGCGAGCCCGACGCTGACTTTCGTTGACTTAACGGCCACAGGTGTCGCTGTTAACAAGCATTTCTGATTCTTACAAACAGTCCCTTTAATGTAATGTAAGAAGGGTCCCCATACCCCCCCAAAAAAAGTACTGAAGAACTGGAATAATTATATATTGAACAATTATTTCACATGCTAAGAATCACCAGTATACCAGTATTCAGCATCATCTCTGTAAAGGTTCTCCTTTTGTCCAAGTCACTGGATATCTTGTAGTCTCACATCCAAGAGGCTTCATCAACTGATTGATGAACATGTCCTCTAGACCAAACAGATAGTTGCTTTAAGTTATCTATTCCACTTGTGTCAAGTAAAACTAGAGGGTTCCTATGGTTTAAGAATACAAGGAGTACTCTTTTTTTTAATTATTATTACATTGCTGACTTTATTACATTATTCATCATTTTTTTTGCTAAGTTTATAATGTAATAATGTACTCATAATGTAATAACGTATTACTTTATATAAAAATATAAATAAATATAAAATATTGCATTATGCCCAGAGTTTATTACATTAGGAGCTTTTATTACATTTAAATTATTATATTATGCGCAGTTATTAGGTTATGAGTTGCTACAGTAATGTAAAGTGTGGAGAGTTCTAGAAAGATGCGGTGCAGGCGTCAGTGATGATGAATAACTACAATAATAATAATAATAATAGGCTTTACAGACCTCTAATAATATCAATAACACTATTTTTAGTTGCAACCTATCTATCAAGCAAACTATCACACACTGAACATGACATGTTGTGTAGATTATCTTGATATTTAACTACCGAGCCCCACCACCACCACCACCACCACCACCAGCAGCAGCCCCGCATGAAAGCACCCACATAGCGGATAAATCAACTTACCATCACCGGGAGATATTGTCTCGACATCCACGCCCATGGTCGCACTACAGTGGGCTACTTTACAAAAAATGAGCTCTGAAACATACAGCTTAAAAAGCCGTTTCGACAGCCAATGTTGCCCGTTTTGCAGACTACAAGTGCGGCTATATGATCGGTGGAAATATCATGCATTCACGTTAACCGACCACCACCACCGACCCGGAGCTGCAGCCAAGTAGTGATGTGTCGTCGCGAACGAGTCGTAGCAAAGAGCCGGCTCTTTTAAGTGAACGATAATGGTACGTGTCCACAGGCTCCCCATTCATTGTCCTAGTTAAGCAGCCGTGCAATGCATTCTGGTAGCGTGGCGTCGCGATTCGAGAAACGGAGCGTCACAACGCCCGTTCCTCATTTGCATAAAGTTGAGGGCCAGTCTACTTTATGCAAATCACGAGCGTCCAACGCGACTCGCCGCCTCTCGAAACTCCCGAGTATTTCTTAAAATAAACGCTGTTGATCCAAAATAAACACAGATTCAGCAACAGCATGGCTTATTTCTCGCCTCAAATGTTTTCAGAAACACATTTAGGTGAACTATTTTCGTGAAATAAGAGAAGAAAGTTTCCAAACGAGCCTCCATACTTTTTCCGGTTTGAGAGCTGGCGTTGGCTTGGACAAAGCGTTAGTCCAATCAGGTGGGGACAGCCTTGTGTCTAGTGACTGCCCAACAAGCGTCCAATGTTGGGAAGCGTCGCGTCCTCTCGCGATAAAAAACGCCCCTGTGGATATGTACCATGTTGTGTTAATGACGTCCGTGCGACCAATCAGGTGATGACAGGCAAGGATCATACCATCAAGCAGGGAGGGGCTGGGGTGAGCGGCGCGCTGACTACAGATACACAGCAGGAGGAAGAGGAGGAGAGAAAGAGAGAGGATTGTGGTGCGCGAAAAGCAGACAAGATGAGTGACAGTCGGAAACGAAGCAGCATGTCAAATTATGGTACTTTGGAAATTATAAGGTTTATTATAATTATATTGAATAATTTAAGTGATATATGTGCACATATACTAATCATAGGTCAAAACAGTGCCAAATTTGGCTGAACTATAAAAGACAGAAGTGGTAAAATGAAGAGCCGTTTGGGAGCCGAAAGAGCCGGCTCTTCTTGGTGAGCTGAGCCAAATGATCTGGCTCACTAAAAATAGCCGGATTTCCCATCACTACAGCCAACTATGGGACAGCAAAGATATTTTTTGTAGCGAGACAGCGTCGAGATCTTCAACTACGGCACGTACGCCGTCTTCAGCTTTGTGAAATACTTACGCCACACGGCGGAGAGTAAGTTTCACATCAGTCTTATGCCATTTTTTCTATTTTCTGCTTAGCGTTAGCTTTATTATTTTTTTAATATAGTAAATATTTCGCTCTTTTTTCCCCCCTTAAATGCCCTGCATTTGGACACACACGCAGCGCCCCCGAGCGAGCAAAACGACAAAAAACAAAGACCACTACGATTCAACTACATATCCCATAATGCACCGGTATAACGACAGTCATGGTTTTGCTTCCGGGGTCAAATAGAAAATGAATATTTCATACACATTTTCAACTGTAAAAAAAACGTGATTTAATAGACGGAAACGTCGCTTTCAGGGCTTCACACGGACTCCACATGAGATGTTTGTGCTTTTATAAGGTACGTGAAGAGTTATATTACATAGTTTGTGTTGAATTTTATGGAAAAGTCTTAGCTTACTGTTAGCTCACCAGTGTTACATGCTGTATAATGATGATAACAGTGAGTATGACTTGGGAAAAAACTTGTGCGTCTCATAATGGTGGTAAAAGTGTATAAATGTCACATTTTAACCACATAATATAACCTCTCCTCAGTAAATGAGTATCTTGTTATTTTCTATAACCTCTCCATACAGTTATATTATATAGATAATAATGCACACAGTGCACTTTCATAGACTAAGCTACTGGAGTTACCCTGCACTAAACTCATGTTTAACAGTCTCTCCTGCACTATATTCATTTTAAACAGTCTCTTCTGTACTATATTCACTTTTAACAGTCTCTTCTGCACTATATTCATTTTAAACAGTCCCTTCTGCACTATATTCATTTTAACAGTCTCTTCTGCACTATATTCACTTTTAACAGTCTCTTCTGCACTATATTCATTTTAAACAGTCCCTTCTGCACTATATTCACTTTTAACAGTCTCTTCTGCACTATATTCATTTTTAACAGTCTCTTCTGCACTATATTCACTTTTTTATTAGTCGTGTATCACAGCTGTTACCCTGCACTGTATTCAGTTTCAGTTTTTATATCTGGTATATTTTTTTGTACTTTGCACTACTAACTTTTTTACTGCCTTTTTACTAACATGTTTTTGCACTATGGAACTGTGATGCTGGAAACTTGAATTTCCCTCGGGATCAATAAAGTTACTATCTATCTATCTATCTTATGTTTTACATATCCAAGTTAATGTGCTCCAGTATTAAAATTGTAAATTGTCAATTGTCAATGTCTTCTTCTGTTGACATCTAATGAAGAACGTGGACGACCTAATTGACTCAAATCTATCATGACAGTTTCACCACGTCTAAAAGAGGAAATGCTGTGACTAGACACTCCTACGCAACACATAGTATTGTTATAAACCCTGAGGTCCTAACAGGACCGGTGTGTTGTTAAGGTCATTCAGGCGTAAGCAGCTATAAGTGTTCGTCACCGCTGCCCCAGCTCAGGCAGAAGAGATTAAGGCATGTACTTGGAAGGAGACACGAGAGGCTTTTGCTATTCTTAATCTCCATAGGTATAGGCATAGGCAACAATAGCTACAGGAGTGCAGGACCCACTCAGAACATATACTGGTCTCCGTCATCAATGTTAACTTTCTGAGTTTCTTTTTCCTCTTTGAACAAGCTTCTTCACACCTGCCAGGATGGATCTTGGTAAGGCAAAGCTGCTTCGGACGGGTGTCAACACTCTGCACCAAGCCATCCACCCCGTGCACGGGGTAGCATGGACGGACGGCAAGCAGGTCTGCCTGACGTCTCTCTTCCTCATCAACGGCGAGGTGAATTTTGGGGACACGAACGTCATCGGGCAGTTTGAGCACGTCCTCGGACTCTTCTGGGGCCCGCTGTGCTGCCACGACTCCCCTGCCTTGCTGGCTGTTCAGCACAAGAAACATGTTACCGTGTGGCAGCTGCAGCTCAGTGCGACTGAGCAGAACAAGCTGCTGTGCACTCAGACCTGCGAGATGAGCGAGCCTTTCCCCTTGCTCGCCCAAGGCTGCGTGTGGCATCCTAAACTGGACATCCTGGCGGTGTTGACCAAGAAGGACACGTCCGTTCTGTTTTCAGTCAGGGTGGACAACAGGAGAACCAAAGCGGACATCAAAGGTAGCGGACTTATCCACTGTGCATGCTGGACTAAGGATGGTACACGTCTTGTGGTGGCTATAGGAAGCTCTCTTCACTCTTACGTCTGGAATGACATCCAGAAGGGTCTGGTGGCCTGCTCTTTCTGCCCCATCTTTGACGTGGGAGGCTACATCTGTGCCATCGAGCCCACGGGGGAGGCTCAAGTAGCTGTGTCTACGGAGCTGCCTCTGGACAAACTCTGTGGGTTAAATGCCGGCATGGCTTTTGACATGTCGTCAGAGGTTGAGTCCCTGCAGAGCCACAGCTCGGTCATGTCAGAAGAAGACAGCCTCCTGGACTCGAGAAGAAGATCTTTTGAATCAGAGAGGTCCTACACCCCCAGCCCAGGCCCTTTAGACCTCACCCACCTCCTGGCGAGGCACCGCCGCTCTGACCCAAGCCCCCTTCTTCACCTGCGTCGCAGAGACACCTTGACGGGCTCCGGCCAGGACTCCTCGCACCTCATCCTGGTCACCTACGAGCGTAAAGTCACCACCAGCCGCAAAGTCAGCATCCCGGGGATTTTGGTCCCAGACATTGTGGCTTTTGACCCACGTGGTTCCACAGTTGCGGTGGCTTCAAACACCTGCAACATGGTGCTCGTGTATCGCATCACAGCCTCTGCCATGCCAAACATTCAGCAGATCTCTCTGCAGACGAACGAGAGGCCCAAAGGAGTCTGCTTCCTCAACGACAAGATGCTGCTGTTGATGGTGGGCAAGCAGAAGTCCAACGAACCTGCCTTCCTTCCATCGTCTAACACGGATAAATATATCCTTCGGCTCTTAGCCAAAGAGCTGATGCTCGATGGAGCTATCACACCATCCCCCTCCGCTCACAACCATGAGTCCACTTCTAATTTCTGTGCAGGGATTAGGAGGCACTCGGAGCACCTATCTAAAGACGACAGGGAGCGCCCAGGGATAAAGGAGTTGATGCTACCTGGAGGGGGGGTTGTTCGTTCACCGAGCAACAGGCGTAGGCTGGTGGAGGAGGTAAGGAGCAGCGATCTCAGCCCCGTCACCAGCTCTGTTGACTTCTCCGACCGAGCATCAGTCGTGTCCAGTTCCTCCTCCATCACCGTGGAGAATTTCGACATGGACCACATCAACCGCATGAGCAGCCTGGCGGTGGCCGGCCACGCCAGCAGAGACTCCAGCCGGGCCAGCTCTCCTCGCCTCGAGTCGTCGGACAAGTTCCACACGGACCCGACGCTGCCTATGCCTGAAAAGGCATTGCCCCCCGCCAGGGATCGCGCCCTGGAGCAGCTCGTTCACAACATGGAGAGGCTTTTTACGCGCTTTTCAGACGTACAGCAGTGCCTGACAGAAATCAGAGATTATACCCAGAATGGCAAGAAGGCCCTGAGCGTCTACCCCAATGCCTGTGAACCCCCCTACGTCAATGTCACATGTCAGGTACGGTTTTACTCACTGCATTTCATCTGTTTATTTGTTTTTGACTGTGCATGGCTAATAACCCTAGCTAGAGAGGAGGAGATCACTTTCTTTCTACAATCTCTGTCATGAGCAGCTTTTACATGAGAGGCTTAAACAGCTTAATCAGCGGGAATTTACCGTTTAAGCACAACACAACTGAAATACCTGGAATCGTTTAATGTGTTCTGTAACTCTGCCGTGTTTAATTGTCACATATCAGATCAAGAGTTTGTTATAATAGCATTTGGCTGGACTTATTTGATATATTCCTGATGGCTGACTGTCTCTCTTTTCTTTACTCTGTCCTTCTTTGTGCATGTGCAGAAGCAGTTATCAGAAAACGTGTTCATCGATGAGCGGAGGCCAGTGCTGCTGTGTGATGGGAAGCTGTGTCTGCGCGCCCTTCAAGACCTCTTCAACCTAACTATAGTGGAGATGATGTATGGTATGTGCAGCCATTTTTTCTGTTCTTTTAAATTGCACTTCCTAGGCATTTATTTTGGTGTCATAAGTCCATTTAAAACACAAAGGTGCTAAATACGCGACTCACAGCTAACCGGCTAAGGAGGGTGGGCGCTATTCTTCCGCGACGACGCTGTTGGTCGTCACATAAAGGGAGTGACTTAATTCTCTGCTCAGGTAGACATTACTCCACTATATCTTTACATAGCAAATAGTTGTTTGCTGCTATATTAATGCTCTGGATATCATATGGAGCACCTTTAAAATTGGATTGTCTTTATTACAAAGCTGCCCTCTTCTTGCCTGTGAGATTTACCATGTTGTGACAGAATGTACTGGGTTAATAAGTTAAAACTACTTAGAGGAAAGTCTTTGCAGCTTCTTGAGAAGTTTTCCCACCTGTGAGTGTTTTAAACCAGTTTGTGTGATGGGCTTCCCGCATGAGGTCACCTGGAAGTCATCCGATAGATAGGTTGTCCAAATCAAACTCTCTGGAGTTACTCTTTTTAACTTTTTTAAAATTTCAAGTTACCCATTCAGGATGCATTTTAATTGATAAAGAACCTCATATTTTATTCTATAATCTTAGACAACACATTCTAGCATTGCTGTTCTGTTACCATGCATAAGCTATAATTGGAGGTGATTAAGAGCCTAGGTCAGATTATGAGGTTTTAAACAAAAGCAGCTTACTGCTATTTAATGAGCATAGTGTGTGACTGTCCTAAACCGAGACACAGTAGCAGGTAATAGCTGTCACAAACTACATTTTGGTGTTTGGTTTAACACTTCATTTGATAATTAAACAGATCTCAGATGTATTGAAAAACATACTTGTGCCAATCGTCTTTTGCTTTTTTTCCAGGTCCATTGTGGATTGTACTCGTGGCAGATGCAGACGGCTTTGTGCCTCTGACATTCAAACCCAAAGAGGAACTCACTGTGCGGAACGGGAAGCGGAAAAGTACCATACGGACTCCTGGGAGTCCGGAGAACTCCGTCCCATCCAGTCCATCCCCCGGCCAAAGTCCCAACACAACCACAGAGGCCTCCCTATAGTGCCTCTTAACACACTCCTCAATTTATGGACTCCATATGCAATACAGAGTGAATGTAGTATGGACACACAGAGCCTCACTAATGCAGATTATGTCACATTTATTTTTCTATTTAAAAACCAGTAGTGAGTTGGAAAGGGCTGCCTATTCAGATGGGATGTTTACATGTTGCTGCTTTGAAATTAGAGCTTCACTGAAAGAAGTTTGAGCACTGAGCCACGTTTTTTCTTTAATAATTTGTTGACAAAAAGCAGTTCTGTTGTGGAGGACACCAATTGTAGTGCCATGGTGCTCTATGAACAGCTTTGAGTATGTTTTAGGGATGGCTGACATGTTTTCAATTGTCCTGCCGTCCTGTTACAAGAACTGATAGAGGCTTATGTATGATGTTATTGTTTTGATCTGTATTTGTTATTAATCGAACGCTGCAGAAATCCCCATTTGTATGAAATTGAGATTTTACCCATAATATTCCTGGATGGGCACTTTTATGCTCAAACGAATGTATTACACTCTAGTGTTATTTAACATTGTTATACAACACTCCAGGTTATATATTTTCATATATAAAATGTTGATGAGAACATAGTTGAAGCACTTTTTCATCTACATTTGTAATGTTATCAAGCTCAGTAACACAGCCGACCACTAGAGGGGGCAAGACTCAACAGAAACTTCCCTCTCATTGCTGTACAGTGTTGCTCAGAGCTCTATTTAAGACCAAATAAGTGGAAGTGTATCTAAAAAACATCTTTTGTTAGCTTTTTGAATATTAAATCTGCATAACTAGTGTGCACTCCTTTGTTTGTTACTTATTTAAAGGTCGTATTTACAACATTTTTATGTAGACGAATATTTTTTAGGGCTGTCAATCGATCGAAATATTTAATTGCGATTAATGGCATAATTGTCAATGATTAATCGCAAATTCAGCGCACATTTTTTATCCGTTCAAAATGTATTTAATGCTGTCAACATGGGAGTGGGCAAATATGCTTGTTTTATACAACTGTATGTATATATTTATTATTGGAAATCAATTAACAACACAAAACAATGAGAGATATTGTCCAGAAACCCTCACAGGTACTGCATTTTGCATTAAAAATATACTCAAATCATAAAATGGCAAACTGAAACAGGCAACAACAGCTGTCAGTGTGTCAGTGTGCTGACTTGACTATGACTTGCCCCAAAACTGCATGTGATTATCATAAAGTGGGCATGTCTGTAAAGGGGAGACTCGTGGGTACCCATAGAACCCATTTACATTCACATATCTTGAGGTCAGAGGTCAAGGGACCCCTTTGAAAATGGCTGTGACAGTTTTTCCTCACCAAAATTTAGCGCAAGTTTGGAGTGTTATTTAACCTCCTTAGCTAGTATCACATGGTTGGTATCAATGGATTCCTTAGGTTTTTTATAGTTTCATATGATACCAGTATCTTCACTCTAGCTTTGAAATTGAGCCTGGTACAACCTCTGGAAGATCGATTGCATTAATGCGTTAAAGAAATTTGTGGCGTTAAAACAAATTTGTGTTAACGTGTTAACTTTGACAGCCCTAAAAATAATACATCCAGAGCTTTTAGAAAGGTGCCGAATAAAAGTATAGGTTTTCCTGAAAAAAAATATTCTGATTGTGAATAAAGCATTTTAAAAATTTTGGCGGGTTGAAAATGAATGTTTTGTTTATCTCTGTGGAAGATATCCGACATTTGGTTCCCACTCTAACAAAGCTTGTGAGCCGATAGTAAAACAACGTTGGTATCACGTAGTATATCTGGGTCATCAGTAAGTGTGGAAAAAACGGATAAATGGAACAAGGGAGAGAGAATGTGACATCTTGTAAATGAATGTTATCAACGTTATCAATAGCACCTTTAACCTCAGCAAAGAAACACAACACACACATTTATTCGGTCTGCTAACCAACCTCTACAACATTTATTAATTTCATATCATCAGCCCTCATCATAAATAAATAACATCGTTGTAGAGCTAAACACAGCAAATAATGATATACATTCATTTATATAAATTAGGTAATCTTATTATATATTTATATATCCAAGATGACTGTACAGTACATGTGAAAATGAAACAAAAAATGTTTACATTAAAACAATTTAACTATTTATCAGTGTAATATACACTAATGAAGAACTCCAGCGACGTTAACTGGAATATGTGGCTTTGTGGATTCACTTCATTCAAGGTCCAGGTCCCACGTTACCCAAATCTTCCATTGTTCTGGTGCTGATGCTTTGTTTCCTGTAGGAGACATCAATGTGTTACATTAATAGCAGTGGGGGAAAGTAACTAAGTACATTATCTCGAGAACTCTACTTGAGTGCAATTTTGAGGTACTTGAATATTTCCTTTTTTTTCATACATCTACACCGCTACATTTCAGAGGCAAATATTGTACCTTTTACTCCACTGTATTAATCTGACAGCCACAGTTATTTGGTTAATTTTCGGATTATGATTATACATGCAAAACATATAATCACTTTATAAAATATGCATTGTTACAGATTAAACTACCCAAAAGTATATGAAGTTGTTAAAATGAGCTCCAACTCAACCAAATACGATATTAAGTACTTCTTATATGTAAATATTTGAATGATACTGATCCCATAATATAATAATATAACACTGACAAGGGACATTCTGCATAATACTTCTGTTTTTGATCTAAAAATATAACTTTGAATACAAGACTTCAATTTTACAATTAACAATGCTATTGTAATAAAATATTTTTTCATTGTGGTATTGCTTTTACTTAAGTAAATGATCTGAATACTTCTTCCATCACTGATCGATAGTAAATTAAATGTTTATAGCATCATTGGCGTAACGGCACAGTTGAACATGCTGTTTGCTCCACGGTTCAGATATTTAATAGGAGGGAAGTAATGGAAACATTTCTCATCACAAAAACGTCCTTTTATGTGGACATCTTCTTGATTCAATTTTTATATTTTAATTTAATGACATCTCTTTCACACGGCATGTTTAAGTGTAATCTCTATTTTTAAAAATTGGACACAGAGAGGAGCTAACCAGCCATATAAATGCCATGGATTAAAGGGTTACTCCAGCAATTTAGAAATGCACTTCCATTAAATTGGGGGACTCACTAGAGTCACAATAAAGGAAGAATTGTCAAAATCAAATCAGCAGCAGCTGAGATATCCTGACTTTATTCTTAAGTATAGGTAAAGCGCCGACTCCTACAATTCCCATAATGCAACTCATTGGCATCTTTCATTAGACCATTACTGCTTCGTAAGTGCTCACTTTTCAAACACAGTTTGTAATGCTTTCTGTAAAAGATTTTAAGTGTCAAACCCAAGACAAACTTTAAAGAAAATAACCCTGATGATGTCATCAGGGTTATTTTTTCAAACTTTCAACAGCTCCCTCCAGAGCTAAAGACAGCATTATACAACAGCATTTACAGGCTGAATAGAACTCCTCATGACGAGTAAACTGAGCATAATGTGTAAAATTGGTGAAGTGCCCCTTTAAAGACAAAGTTTTATCGTCAGGTGTCCAATCATGATTTCTGCTCACCGTAGCTCATCCAGGCAGAGTCTGTTCCTGAGCCGCACGTCTTCGCTGATAGGATAGAGCACCAGGATCAATAACCCCGTAACAATGAAGGCCACTGGAGCAGCACCAATCAGCAGCTTCAGGGTGTACACTACAGGAGCGGGCTGCTTGCAGGCACCGGTGTCATACCCTGCAAATCTACACACACAAACACACACACGCAGAGATCCAATTTAAACACAGGTTACAGGAAATCGACATCCCAGCCTGACGCTGCAATACTGCAAATGAGCAATCTGCACACCTTTCACATAATGAATCATACATCAGGTCTGGGGTTAATGCGTTTCTGCAAAGGTATCATGACACGCTAAGTGCAGACACAGAGCATCGTAAATTAATGGTGCATGTGTGACAGGCAAGCAGACTTACTCTAGGCAGAGGGTGGACACTCCCAGGGAGATGCCGGCGGCGAACTTGGTGAAAAACACGTAGAAGGAGTAGAAGATGGCTTCATGGCCTTTAGAGTAGGGGTTGGCCAGTCTGAAGTCATCCACCACATCTGGCAGCATAGACCTGAATTGCACACACATACATGCAGAGTTGAATACACACCATTTGTTTTTTGCAGGATTTTGTGAGCATATTTTCTTTGTCTTTAATACTCAACATCACTGGTAAAAGTTGAATCTGATGCGTGCCTAAGACCTCCCTCACGCTCTTACTTTAATCATCTTAAACAAGATGGCAGCAGCTGATGATGTGAGGTCTACTTATAGCGCTCTGATAAACCGGTGGGCTGAAATTACAGAGCTAATAACACGATTAGATGATGAGCAGCGGGCGCGGTACCACCGGCCTCGGCCCACAGACAGGATAAACAATCGGCCCTTTCCAAAATAAACATGCCCCCCACGGGAGGCCCCTGTAATTTGGGGGTTTGAGGGAGGGGACAGGAGATGAGTGAGGAGCGGAGATGGACCATGGAAACGACTGGAAAACAGATACGGAGGAGAAGAAGACTGCTTTACCTCTGGCGGTGTATTTTCTCTGTGACGGTATAAAAGATTTATAGTTTATAATGCCTCTAATTCATAAAAATGACATCACTTTGGTGACCGTGACATGACCCGAGGCAAGTCACCACTAACAGCAGGTTGCTGCACTATTGTGGTTTGTGACTAATGACACTTTGAATCAAATCAAAGGGAACTAACATGAGCAGCTGCACAGACAGACATATAACAGGATGGCAGTTACATAAACAATGTTAGAGGATTAGTGGATTTTGAATAATTAAGGATATAAATACATATTCTAAGGATATAAAATAAGCTGTAGTGTATTTATTTTAATCCTCATTGGGGGGGCTCTCCGAACATAAACTTGGCAGGGAGACGCCATTGACAGTCCCTCACATTTAAATACCAGAAGGCAACAAAGAGTCTCCAGTCTGGCTGGCTTGCCTGCTTTTGAACTGCTAGAGGAAACTGGAGCACCCGAGAAGAAGAAACTCTTGATTCATGTGATCTCATAATAGATTATTTAGCTGAAATAACTAAATAATATAATAATATTGATAACATTCAGCCACTAGATGTTGCATTTTCCCTCCCTCCCCGTTCTATGGCATTCACTTCACAACAAGTGGTTGCCAGGCACTTAACGTCAAACCAGTTGTTTTTCCACACTAACTGATCGCTGACAACACAGACATACCACGTTATATCAACCTTGTAGTACTATCGGCTCGCTAGCCTTGTTAAGAGTGGTCAGATATCTTCCACAGAGATAAACAAAACATAAATTTTGGACCCGTCAGAATTAAAAATATATATTAATTCACATTTGTTTTTTAGGAAAAGCCACACTTTTATTCTGCCCCTTTCTAAAGGCTCTGTGGATGTTTGTTTTTTTAATAGGACTTTTAAACCATTTTTGGAAATTATTTTGTGTTTTTTAAATAAGTGTTGATCCTATATGTGATGTAAAAAAGTGACATTTTCCCTGAGGAATAATGTGTGAAGACCTTTCCCAGAAAATGGGGGGAATGGGTTACCTTCCCTGCAAACAACGAAGAAGCTAGCACATCTGGATCTAGATAAATCTAAGGACATGACGACAAGAAATGTATACCCGTCTTGGTTCTTATGCCTTTGCACGTGTTAGTCTTGTCCTTTTCTTTTGTAAAATATATCTAAATTGTTACAAATAAAAAGAGACAATCCTCTTGGGTGGTTCAATGTGCTCTGGAGTCTCACCATGGCAACAGAAGCGAGGCAGCCACACTGAGTCCGGAGGAGACGGCCACGACGTAGGCCACCACAACATTGGGGATGAAGACCAGCATCAGGGTGAAGGGCATGATCCACTAGATAGAGGGAAAGAGTGATAAAAGTCTTAAAGACAAGGATGCCATGTTTCCAACTTTGTCCACAAGATGGCACAAACATCAAAGTGTAATTGTCAGCGTTAAAAGCAAACCAAAATAAAAACAGTATACTCACTGTGATACCGCAAAAAGCTGCCGTCTTCTTCCCGAACCTCTGCAGAAACCAGTGCCACAACGGGATGCTTATCACTGCAGAAACCTGGGTAAACATGTGCAAGCGGATAATGTGAGGTTTTGAATGTGAGTCAGTCTCAGTAAGCAAGACTGAGGAAGATGATGAAGTTTATATACGTACAAATTAGGGCTGTCAGTCAATTTAAATACGTACTCGCGATTAATCGCATGATTGTCCATAGTTAATCACGATTAATCGCAAATTAATCGCACATTTATATCTGTTCAAAATGTACCTTAAAGGGAGATTTGTCAAGTATTTAACACACTTATCAACATGGGAGTGGATAAATATGCTTGTTTTTTATGCAAATGTATGAATATATTTATTATCGGAAATCAATTAACAACACAAAACAATGACAAATACTGTACAGAAACCCTCAGGTATCTTGAGGTCAGAGGTCAAGGGACCCCTTTGAAAATGACCATGCAAGTTTTTCCTCGGAAAACTTTAGCGTAAATTTGGAGCGTTATTTAACCTCCTTCGCTACAAGCTAGTATGACATGGTTGGTACCAATGGATTCTTTACGTTTTCTAGTTTCATATGATGCCAGTAGCTTCACTAGCTTTAGAAACTGAGCCCGCTACAACCTAAAAATTGCAAGTTGCGTTAATGCGTTAAAGAATTTAGTGGTGTTAAAACAATAGTAATTATGATGACTATGATAAGCATCATTGTGAGTGTGTGCAAATGTGCAATGAGGCAAGTTTCCTTTATTACATTAAAATCTCTGACTCATGAAAAGAACTAATGGGGTCACAGGGGGAGAAACAGTCATTAAAATAGTACCAATATTGACAAAATGAAGGAGTTACATGGTAACAATATATGTAGTGTTGCTCAAGTTTTTTTGTTTTTTTTTAATCATACCACTATTGCTTTGTATTTTACAGAGAAGTTGCATGTTATATCTTTTGTGAGGTGAATCAGGGACAAAAGCTGCACTCACCAGGATTGTCAGCACAATATTCTGGAAGTGATCCCTCAGGTCGGCGGCGTAAGTGCAGAAGAGCACGAAGTTGCTCTGTACCAGCTGCAGAAACCAGAGATCAAACGTTCAGATATTCAGTCATGTCTTGTCTACTCAGCACTGTCGCTGGGCCCTCGGCTCGCCGCGACGAGTGCCAAACGAAGTGACTGGAGAAGCTGCTGACGGCGTTTTGCAGTGATTTATTCCCACTCCGGGCTCACATGGATGACAACTGACACCTCCACTGAGATGAGAGGGCGAATATAATACAGAAATAGATCCGATGCAGAAGTTGGAATAGTCTGCAATAATTTAAACAGCCTAAAACCCCAGGTGTCAAAACTGAAGCGTCGGCCTATAAGTGACAAACAGCGAGAATGTGCTGCGCTGCTATCACTCCCGAGAGACTTAAAAACATGCTTTAAACCGTCAGTAAGTGCTCTTCCACACTGATCAAATCAACATCGAGCGCCAGCAATTCTTCCGCATTGTCAGGATCCGAGACTCCATGTACTGAGTGTCGTGTCTGAGAAATGCTTCATAAACAAATTTGCTTTTACCTGGATGGCGACAGTGATGAAGAGGAATGCAGCGGTCAGAGTGAGGTATGGCCCGTGTCTCATCACCAGGATGAAGCCCTGATGGAATGGGATCTGCTTCTCTGTCCTCGGGGCGTACGGATCTGAAAAGGTTACATGCAGAATACGAATATGAGTATGCAGCATATCGAATATCAGTGCAGGAAGAGAGAGGTGATGTGTTTGCTCACTGGCAATCCTGGAACTGCCCCTGCATTGCAGTGGATGCTGTTTGTCATTTATAATAAGGATCAGAGAGTGAGAGCTAACACTGGCAGATTCCCAAGTAGTCCAGTGACACTCTCACTGTGTAGGAAAAGTACAAAAGATGCAAGGAAAATAGAACAGCGAACGTTGCAGTTACTTAGACCACTAACCCAAAGGGATGCCCCAAGGCCACTAACTCTGTCTCCAACTATTCTAGTTTATATCCAAAATGTGTTCCCAAATATGGCATAGCTCATTAGTGCTGCAACTAATGCTTCTTTTCATCACTGATTTATGTACGGGTTGATTTTTAATTAATCATTGGCCTATAAAATGCTGAAAAATAGTTAAAAGAAAAAAATGTATGTTACACATTAGAGCCTAAAGTGACATCTTTAGATTGCTTGTTTTATTAAAGGATATTCAATTTACAATGTTGTAAAAAAAAAAGGGGGGGGGAAATGCAACAAACTGCCACATTTGTGAAGTTGAGATCAGCTAAGGTTTGGCACTTTGATTGTAAATGACTTAAAGAGGACTGATTATGCTTTTGTGCTTTTTCCTTTCCTTTAGTGTGTTATATAGTTTTTTTGTGAATGTAAAAGGTCTGCAAAGTTACAAAGCCCAAAGTCCACACTAAAGGGAGTTACTCTCCCTCACAGAAACACTGCTCCTGAACTGCCTGAAACACCTTGCTCGAAGTCCCGCCTGTTCTTCCGTAACGTGTTGATGTCACCAAAGTAAGAAAATTAGAAACATAAAGTGTTTTTTGAACATTACAGCATGTAAACATGTTCTAGTAGAACCACCAAATACAAGTATGCACCTGAAAATAACCAAAATAGGTCCTCTTTAAACAATAGATTTGGTGCTTGGTAGCCGAATGCTCATTTCTAATAAGTTCATTTTGTGTCAATATCTTGAAAGTAGTAATAGTCCTTTCCTAAAGAACTGTCTTATTATCAATATTTGTGTGCAATCAGATGCTTTGAATCAAATTTTCCGGTCTTTTCTTCAGTAACTGGGTGATGTCACCAAGTAACACATTTGCATAATACCTGCCTAGCACCTAGTTTGGCACGCCCTCAAACAAAGCTAGTTAGAGCGTAGCTGGAGCGGAGTCTGAAGAGTTTGGTTCGGTTGACCAATCACAACAGAGTGGGCCAGCTGACCAATCAGAGCAGACTGGGCTTTTCGGGAGGGCAGGGCAGGAGCTCAAACAGAGCGTTTCAGACAGAGGGTGAAAAGAGGTTCTGCAGCACAGCCGGTATGAGAAAAATAAAGCGCATTTTGAACATTAAAGTATATAAACACGTTCTAGTAGAAACCCCAAATACAAGCATGCACCTGAAAATGAGCATAATAGGTCCTCTTTAAAGGGTTAGTGAAGCATTTTAGTGTTGCACTTCAATAATGTTGGGTGACTCTCAAGAGACGGATTTAGAATAAGAATGGTGCAAATCGACACCTGTTTGTCCAGCCAGTCTCAAGCCCACTCTGACATGACGTCATCAGGGTTATGGAACCACAAGAAGAAGTTATACAACTGTTTTGACAGGCTGTGTAGTGCAGTACTGTTTGTGATGAGCAAACGTTATATGTGAAATTGGTGGATTATTTTTTTGTCAATCAACTAATTGTTTCAGCAGACCCAAAAAAAAGAAAAAGTCACACCTTCTCTCTCTTTGACTCCCAGGAACATCACCACGGTGCAGATGAGGAACACTCCTCCTATAACGCCAGCGGCTATCATGTACACCTCCTTCTGCAGAAGAGAGAAAGAACACATATGTAATATGTATGTAGCAACATCAACCCATCTCTTCTTACACAGCCGGCACAATCCGCTCTATTCTGAGCTTTTCCTCAATCTTTAATTCATGATCTCAAATGCCTTAAATATGTAAGTGCTTCATTTCAACATGCTAAACATCCATTACTCATCAGTGCATGATTTATTGCCTGTGTTGTTTTCCACACCAGTTCAAACTGGGCATGTCACTGTACAAACACAAGCATAAACAGGAGGAAACCTCAAGTACATCTGCATCCTAAAATACAGCCTTAACCGTTTAACGCCGTACCCCGACAGGAACTGCTCTGCCTTAAACAGCCTCTGTTTGTTTGCTATTTTTTCCGTGCGGCTCAGCCCGGCGGTTCATTATTATTTATGCACATCAAACACTCCCTGTTTCCGAGGGCAGACCTAGTTTGCCCAGACGGTGTGCCACCCTCACCAGCGACCGCGGAGGAATTTAGCGGGTGGCTGCAGAGGGTTTGGCGTGGTGGAGTGGGTCGCCCCGATAAGGTTCACCCAAAATCCATTGGAAAAGAACCATTTGAAGCCCAAATAGCTGCGGTGTGACCAAAATCCAAGCGCAGGACAGTTTGGACGCGTTTCATCTTCACAAAAAGTCCCATGATGGATTCACAGCGGCAGTTTATTCACAGCTCTGCAAACTGAAATGTGGATGTGTCCTATCGTGTTCCTTTCCCTCCGACTTTAAGCTGAACTACAGCCACCTTGAAGTCAAAAGACTAATATTTCCAACATATTGAATCTGGAGTGCCTTGTTCCAAATGTTGTGGGTGGGATATAAATAGGCCTAATGACTTACAGACTGTGAAGACCCCTCAATGTGGGGGCCACAGTTTTGGAGCCTGATCTGAGGGAGGAACCCCCTTTGTGGTCGTGAGAGGGGAGCCGGCTCAGGATGTCGGGTTCAGATATCAAACAGTGGCGTCTCCTTTCAATCCCACGGGTTAAAACACGAGGCCAGTTTGGATGTCAGAACCTGCAGACAGTCTGTAAATATGGACCCAATTTCGAAACAATCCTCCTTTTCATTCGGCGCTGCTTTTTTCGACCCCCGGATATTTCGCGAAAAGTAAACTGCCTTGAGCACACACCGCAGCTCCAAGTTAAGTCAGAATGCTGATGACAGTCCGAGTTATTTTCAAAGTGGCCTACTTTGAGCACACCTGGGCTCCTGGGTTTGGCACGGTGACACTTACTGAGTGTGACAGGTAGTCCTGGGAGCGCACCAGCTTCTTGACGATCTCTGCCCCGCTGCTGTTGCCAAGGTAACCGCCGGCAGACATGTTGTTAGGCGGGCAGTGCTTCAGAGTGTGAGCGCTGGCCACGATCTGGCCCTGGATGGCGGCGCCCACAAGTGTCCCCAGCACCTCCATTGTCATTCCTGGCAAGAAAAGATCCAAAAAATCAGCTCTAGTACTTCACACATTTTTAACTTGAACTGTTGCAAAAAAAAAAACGAAGAAGGCAAAGATTAATTCAGCATTGCAGGCATTAACAACTGCTTTTGCATATTAAAAGAGCTTACGGTAAGCAGTGGCTGAGTCTCTCTCCTTCTGGTCTGTGCTCAGGAACATGGTGAGAGCAGAATAAGGCACGTGGAAGCACTGCAATGGAGCAGAAAGACACAGTCAGGGCTCAGGTAAAAAAAAAAAAAAATACAAGTATAGCACAGCAGCAGTCACGCAAGTCTCTTAAGGCTGGAGAAAGATAATGAATTTTGAGTTTGTTTTTTATTTCTTAGCCAGGCAGCATGGCTCTAGTTTGTCATTCCGCCTCTTTGATCGAGACCAAAATATCTTAGCAACTATTCAATGGATTGCCATGAAATGTTGTACAGACCATATAGTATATATAAGAAGTGGACGTGGTCACCGTGACGTCACCCATTGGTTTATGGACTGCCGTTTTGAAGCCTGAAGAAGAGTTTGGCATTTTGGCCATCTTGGTTTTTGGATGTCGCCATCTTGTTTTTTGCAACCAAGTGACACCAGAGGGTGGAGCTAAGTACAACTGAACGCTGTAAAATACATTTTCAGGCAACCAAAATGTTACAATTTACTTTATTTAGTTCTAAGATGAAAACACGGACAACTTCCAGACCAGAAAACGCCATGGTAGCAATGGTGTCAATCATAAGGTAGCCACGCCCTAAAGTATACCCTGCTTTATGGTCTATTTGACTCTAAATGGGACCATAATTTACTAAATGAACTTCACGCTGTATTGAAGAACACTTGAAACTAGCGATTGAGACCATAAACTCATGTTTACAATGTTTACTGAGGTAATAAATCAAGTGACAAGTAGGCTCATTTTCTCATAGACTTCTATACAATCAGACTTCTTTTTGCAACCAGAGGAGTCGCCCCCTGCTGGCTATTAGAAAAGATGCAAGTTTAAGGCACTTCAGCATTGGCTTCACTTTTCAGAACCGAAGGTCACCCACTGGTAAACACCTGCAAAACTGATGCCATTCCCATAAGATGGTGAACAAATGTAAACATTATACCTGCTAAACAGTAGTATTGTCGTTGTGAGCACGTCAGCATGCCGCCGTTCATTTAGCTCAACCTCACGGAGCCGCCAGCACGGCCTCGCACTCTTTATTCTTGTCAGCGTATAACATTTTGACTCACAATCAAACGGGAACACCCAGGATATGTTTAGATGTCTTTTATCTACAAGTGCCTGTGAAAAATGCCGAAATATAGCAATCTCTGCAGTTTCCATGTCGGCCGACCTCAGCTTTCTGTTTTCTCCTTCCTCACCACCTCTTCCAGAGAATAGGCGAGCAAACCGAGTCCTGCTCCACTTTGTAATTTACACAAGGGCTCAGTCAGCACTGCGGAAGCCGTGACGAAAATAAACGCGGCCGTGAAAGGGTTTTCTTCAGCCACTGCTTCTATAAGGCATGTCATTTATGGGGCCTTTACTGGATGCAAACATTTATAGAATTGAACCTGCTTAACCGTCCGCTACGGATGGAAGTGTGAGCAAATAAATCGTATAGAAGCCCATTATAGGTTGATTGCATAAACAGATGATGTATTGCATCCTAACCTCTGTTTACAGACTGTGACCCTCTGAGTGATAGCAGCTGGCCTTGCCCAGCTCACTTCACACAAACACACATCCAGAGACAATGAGGAAAGGCTAAAAGTGGTAACCAGCATTTACCCAGCGAGAGGTTCCTGGCACGACTGACCGTATACTTATCAAGTAGTTAGAATGACATGCCATTACAGCTCGCCGCAGTGTGGCCGCAGCGGTCTCCACGCTCTGTAGCACATGTTATATGGGTTACCCCAGAGCAGAGAGGGAGAGAGATGAATGGTCTGGACCATAATAACAAAAGGCAACCTAAATAACTACACTTCCCCTTTGAGGTGAGGTATCTAAGAGCTCTGGGCTCTAATCTGCTGCACTGTCTCACAAATCAAAGTGCAAAATCCCACCAGGAGCTGTCGGAGTCTGGCATGAGACGACTGTAATCATCTCCCTGTTGTTATTCGCAATGTTTGCAGCATTTTTATCTATATGTTATGTAATGTGTCATCTGCAGAAGTATGAGCTGCATCAATCAGAGTTTTTATCTCCCACTCTCTCTTGAGCTGCGTGTGAAGTCCCGCTGAGCGATTCTGAAGCATGCCTGCGTGCGTCATTTCAGATTTCTTAAACATCAAATGTACTTCTGAGAGAGCGCTCGTATACTTACAGTGATGAGGGTTTGGTAGAGGCAGTAGAAGCCTAGGTACCAGATAAACCTGCCGCTGATGAAAGGAGGAACGAACCAGAGGTAGAAGTAAGAGACCACCAGGAACGGAGAGCAACCCACCATCCTAAAAAAACACAACCATGATCAATTTGAGGCACAAATATCATCATTTATTTTTGTCATTTTTACTTAAAGCTGTCAGAGAAGGGATGACAGTGGTTGCGTTATGTCATTTTCATTGAATTGCAGTGTTAAAATCAGGCCATACTTCTGGCAGATTACAGTGAAACTAAGCTGAATGATTATGTTGCTGTAAGTATGATAGGAATCTGTCCGGGGAAGCGACGGGCAAGCAGGGGAATACCACAATATTTCAAACCCACATAGCATTTAAAGATAAACACACACACACACATACACAAATACATGAATATGCAGTACACTCAAGCAAACGCAGCATGAAGCAATTCTGCTGTGTTGTGCTTTTCTCAGGAACTTAGAGGGATCCAGTCTGTGGGCCATGTATAATTCATAGGTAAACAAGTGGCGTGTGTCATTATGGTTAAAGTGAACAGCTGCGTGTTCCGAAATGGAGCGAAACGGGCGGATTATGGATGATCAACAGCGTGACTCGTCTGCAAACACCGATACATCATCCGCCCTTTTCTTCCTCTGCTTTTAAAGAGCAAATGTTTTGTTTGTCCTGCGGTGGAGAGCCTGGAACAGCTGCACATCTACAGGTAGAGAAAAGGTCGCTGATGGAATTTTGGTGACTGTGACAAAAACCTCTGGCGGTTTCTGACCCGCTCTGACTGCACCGGGACTTATAAACAGAGAAAGTGGGAGAAAGAGGCAGATAGAGTGGCATGGAATGGTCATTTCTAGCATCGTCCAGCCCACCCACCTCACTCTCCTCCTGATTGTTTGCTCAAACAAAGGTTGGCCGACAACGCTGGTGCTGCAGTATTGACCGCTTGGTCATGGGAGCGATGAAAGGGCCCCGGGGGTCGATGAATGGGACAGTTAGAATGTTCCTGCAAGATGACTGTGTCCCGGGGAGGGAGCACAAACACACTCGCATATTTCTCACACATCAGGCATGCGTGAATACACATTCACACCTGTCCCAATAATTTGCACAGTCTTAGTTAAGCAGGTTGATAGGAAGCTGGCACGCATATTTCTCTCCTCTCTGGCTTGTTCGGGACACTTGCAGCATGTTAATTAGATGATGTGCAGTGGAACGGAGGGGATTTAGAAGCGGTCTGGTGGGTGAGAGTATGCCTTCTTGGTTGATTATGGGTTTAGTGTTCATACACCCCAGTGAGGGAAAGTACATTTACTCAAATACTGTATTTAGATGTAATTTTGATGCTTGAGTATTTCCATTTCATGCTACTTTTGACTTCTATTACGCTATATTTCAGTGGGAAATATTTTTCTTTTTCAATCCGCTACATATTTTACTATCCAAATTAAGATTTTACATATAAAACATAGACATTTCATAAAATACAACCTAATGTTAAAGATTAAAACAGTGGTTTTAATCAAACAATCTAATAAACAAAATGTATGTAAGGGATAATGTACGGCGAGCCGGTCATTGTTGTGAAATAAACCCCAACAGGGCGATGCGGAGGGGTCCTGCATCGCCCTGAAGGGATTTATTTCACAACAATGACTCGCTCAGTGTACATTATTCTGCTTATTACATGGCTACTTACTTAAGAAATCAATAATCTGACACAAAAACGGTCCACCAGAGTCCGACATAAGAACTGCGCCCATAGCAACGGTCTGTTATACATAGCAACGGTCTGCTATAAAGAAATAACAGACAGTACAACGCCGTGATTGACCAATCCGTATCGAGTATTCAACAAAGCCGTGATATATCAATCGCCAAGTGAGTAGTAGTATTTACTGATAATACTTTAATAATAATACTAAATTAAAAATTAAAAATCGATTGGTACTTTTACTAAAGTAAAGTAGCATTTCTTCCTCCACTGATATACCACAATGTCACCTTGTCTTTCTCTAGCAGAGACAATCTTTTATGTGAAAAAATAAGGTTTTACTTCCCACAGGGATTTTGCATTACCATCCCAAAATAATAAACACGGCAGCACCCAAGAGGGCGTCTCAGGCCAAATGACTCCATCCTAAAGAAGATAGAAATCA
This sequence comes from Sebastes umbrosus, assembly GCF_015220745.1. Lineage (NCBI taxonomy): Eukaryota > Metazoa > Chordata > Actinopteri > Perciformes > Sebastidae > Sebastes > Sebastes umbrosus. The sequence goes on along the minus strand of NC_051286.1, from coordinate 20,112,967 downwards.
CTTTACGTCTGGCTGTGAATGTGACAGCCAGAGGGGGAAAAACACTTCCTGCCTGGATAGGCAGAGGGGACTTTCCAAACAGGGTCAGAATTGAGGGAGTGTCTTGCAATCTCATCACAAATACTGATGAACACACATTTAAAATACCCATATATATACCGGCAAGAACACACACACGCCTACAGCTTCCCGGGGGTAATGAAAGCTGATTTAACAGCCATCAGCATCTGTCTGCTATTGAGCGCGGCTGGCTGGCCACGGTGGACTTGGTCCCCCTCCAGCACTGTCAGCTTGTGTGCAATCTATGGTTTATAATGCAGTAGGCATTAGATGCTGAATGTATAATTACAGTGAGTGTCACGCTAGTGCGTTCAAAAAACATATACTGCACACACACATAGTCGCTTATATAATCATCTTTGGCAAATAAGGGATTTGTAGAAATGGTGGTATATAATCCACAATTATAGAGCTATAAAGTAATAATTGCGCTGAATGGCTGTGAGATATTGAGCAACATCTTGCAGACAAAAACAAAGACAGCTGGATAATGCCCAAATGTGAGATGAGGTGTTACACAAATATAATAAAATGTCAACGGACAGCGTGGTGGCAGAATGATTTATGAAAGTATGCAGATGAACTTCCTTGTCTATTGTTGTCTGGCCTCAAAAAGCAAAAAATCAGCCTATGCCCTTGAAGCATGCACTATGTAAATTTCATCAGAGGGAGCGTCGGGAACAGTGTAATTAAAGCACAAAGGCTAATTATTCAGCCCAATCCTCAGATGAGTTGCTCGGGCCCCGAGAATCTTTTCAAATCCATCCGAAATTGGAGCACATGGATTTTTTTTTGTTTAGATTTTGCACAAACATGAGCACGATGTAGCAGTCATAATTATGTCTGAGAGAGGGGGAGCAGACCAAAACAAGTTTCATAATCTGTCGACAAATTGCAGGACCTTTACGCAAGCTCATCTGTATGTCAACAGCAGCACTTTACCGTGCGTTACCTAAGGAAAGGAGGATCATTTTACCTATAGATAAATAAATATTATTTTGCTTCTTTTATTCAATTGCAGTGACACTTAGACACTTACATGTCATCCTTTTCTGGTCTTACAGGCATTACAGTTAAAAAGGACCTATTATGCTAATGTGCTTTTTCCCTTTCCTTTAGTGTGTTATATAATTTTTTGTGAATTTAAAAGGTCTGCAAAGTTACAAAGCCCAAAGTCCACACCAAAGGGAGTTACTCTCCTCCACAGAAACACTGCTCCTGAACTGCCTGAAAAGCCTGATTGATGTCCCATCTTTTCTTCCGTAACGTGGTGATGTCACCAAGTAAGACATTTACATAATACGTGCCTGGTGGCCAGTTTGACACACCCTCAACCAAAGTTAGTTGGAGCGAAGCTGGAGCAGGGGTCCGAAGAGTTTGGTTCGGTTGACCAATCAGAGTAAACTGAAGCTCAAACCGAGTGTTTCAGACAGAGGGTAAAAAGAGATGCTGCAGCACAGCCGGTATGAGAAAAATAAAGTGTTTTTTGAACATTAAAACATGTAAACATGTTCTTGTTGAAACCCAAAGTACAGGTATGCACATGGAAATAAGCATAATAGGTCCTCTTTAAACAATAACATTTTGTGAATGAATTTGGTGCTTGGTAGCCGAATGCTCATTTCTAGTAAGTTTATTTTGTGTCAATATCTTGAAAGCAGTAATAGTCCTTTCCTAAAGAACTGTCGTATTATCAATATTTGTGTGCAATCAGATGCTTTGAATCTAATTTGGTCAGTACTGCCTAGCCCTATCTTTGAGCAAATAAAAATATCTAAATGTAGAAATGCAGGAATAACAAGTAAAAGGAGTAAAACAATGGCAGCAATATGGGACTCTGCTAGTAAAATAACAATGATGGAGTTTCCTTCACAGTGTGAGCAGGGATCTCACCAGGGCATGAGTCTGCCAATCTTGGTCCATCTGCTCTTGGTAATGAAGAAACCAACAATGGGGTCGGTCACCGCACCCCAGGCTTTACCAATGAACAGCACCATGGAGGCCTGGAAGGCATTGATCTGTGAAGCACAACAGGGACAGACTGGAGTTAAAAAAAACACATGCAGGCACACATTCATTCATTCATTCATATACAGGAACCACACCAATTTTCTCATTGTCTTTGTCCTCAAACACAAATTACCTGAGCGACATCCAGCAGGTAGATTTGAAAGAAGAAGGCGGTGGCGCTGGCAGCCACCTCCTTGGGCGCGCCGCCGATGGCGAAACACAGCTTGCTGCAGAATGTCAACTTCTGGCCTAACTCAGTCTGTGAAGACAAAGGTGACAAAGGAGAGGAAGAAAAACTTGATGAGATAATGGTGGCCTTACAGGTCAGGCTGCTAATGAGCAAATTAACTTTTCTCCACTGATGAAGACTCTCATTCCACGAGGGAAATAAAGGATGCCAAGCACCGAAAAATGATTGCTGACACACAATAAAACTATAATTGCCTCCAAAATGGTCATCCATTTATGGATTACACCATTCATTCAAGGCTAAGGCCATGATGTCAAAATTATATATTTAGATAATAGTGGGTGTGCATGCATTGCTTATATTTTCATCAGACTAATTCCTGGAAAGGGAAGTCAGGAGTATAAATAAAGAATGTGTCACTTTGTTAGCCAGTAAGCATGGATGATTCACTGTACGTTTGTGTTTCTGCATATACAGTAGTATTTTAAACTGGAAGCCCTAAAATCCAACTAAACTAACTTTCTGAAACATCTTTTAGTGTGCGTTTCCACCGGCTGGTGGGCGTTGCTTGGTATTTCCTCAACTGATCTACACTACAAGATGTTTCTAAAACATTTGAGGTGAGAATTAAACATTACAGAAACAGAATATTGATTCATATTTTTACAGTGCTGCCTAGTTTGACCATTTGATCGGACTTTGCGAGTGATTAATAGCTGCTCAGAGACAGTTGAAGCTCGCCTCTGATTGGTTGTTTTTCCTCCGACAGAGGCACAGGATTTTTTTTCAGATTACCTGTCTCACGCACTACTGTCAGGATATCGTGACCGTTTAATAGAAAATAACTTTTTTTAATCATATTTGCTCCATTTCTACCTACTGCTGCTTTACGGACCGAGCAAATTCCAATCTAAACTTTCGATTACTTCCCAGACACACTGACGTGAAGCAAGGTGTGTCGCTCTACAAGTAATTAGACAGACTTATGACTCATAAATATTGAATCCTGTAGTCATTCATTGTCTGAATCCTTTTCCAATTCTATTTCAGGTGCTCCTAAAATAACATTCTTCTCATCTTCATGTCGCAACGATTCGGTGATGTGGTGCAATGCAAAGGATAGTAGAGTAAGTCCTACCACGTCAAACTGCGTTTGCTATGATGCATGTGGAAGATGTGTAGACGGTGAGCTGTTTTTTCATGAATTCCACTCCCTTAAAAACACACTAATAGTCTCGCGACTACAACCAATCTTCCCGTATCTTCGTCTCCCTAAATGACAGGTTACTTTAGCAGACAGGAAGGATGCTCATGTATAAAATATGTGTGTGTGTTAAATAGATAGAGGATCAGAAGGAGACCCCCTGCCGGCTGTTTGCATTGTGGTCTATCCGCGCAGACACTGAGGCAAGTGGAGGAGCCTGAGAAACCCACCGAGTCATCCGCGGCTTCGTTTCCCCTCGCCTTGCTCTGCCAAAACCATCAGGCACGTGACTCTGTGTGTGAATATGTGTGTATGTGTGTACAGTATGTGTGTGCAGCAAGAAGGGCAAGCTTTCATCTTCACACATGAATAAGACGAGACACCACAGTCTAGGGAGCTCAATATTTACGACTGTCTCCGGGGCTGTGCACAACCTTTGCCTGTTCCCCCCCTTTCTGTATAACCTTTGGTGTCAGACACACGCACACACACACACACACACACACAACAGTGTCACTCCACATCCAGCGGCCCAGGCTCGGCCCACAACGACTCCCCCCAGAGAGCTTTATGAAAGAGGGAAATCACCAAAGTAACCGCAGCCGCGAACCAGCACACTGTTATTATCCGGCTCACGTTTTCTCTTCCTCCTTTTTTCGCCCCCATCAAAACATGGAGGGGTTCGAGAACGACAATTACCAGGAGGGAGGTGTGTAATTATTCAATCGCAAGACAAGCGGGTCAGAGGTAAGTAAAGGCTGCGTGGCGGTCCCGACTTCAGAACTCTCTTTTCTTCCACTCTCACTGCAATTACCCCTAATTGGAGAGAAAAAATTAAAGTCTTTGGTGTCTGGAGAATGCTGCTTAACTGATGATGTGCAAAAATACTCTTTCTCTCTCTCTCTCTCTCTCTCTCTCTCTCTCTCTCTCTCTCTCTCTTTCTCTGTCTCTAAACTCTCATTCTTTCCCTCCAAACACTTACTCTCAATCTTTCATTACTGAGTTCTTATCATCAAAGAGGATAAACAGGATATCCCTTCTACTGTTGTCTGGATGCACAAACAGAACCGCATACACACACAATTCAACACACACATGCAGAAACACTGGCTCAGACTAAAGGGAGCATCTGCAGAGTTCAGACTGTCAACAAGCAAGGGACAAGGACAGATAAGACTAATCTCCAAAGTTAATGAATCCTTAACCGTTAAGAGGGAACACAATTTAAAATGCCTGAACTGCACCGCAAGTGATTGAAATCAGGCTTGAGGATAATTCTAGTGGGGGAAAAAAGCCTCTCGAGTTAAGCTATATTCTCCAAATACAATGTGTACGCTCAATGTTTGCGTGCTTAAAACATTAAGCTGGTACGATACATCCATAAAGCAGTTTAAATGTTGATTTGGTGAAGGATTTTCTGACAATTCTGGGTATCAGGGTCATATCACAGGTTCTAGTTATAGGAGTTGACAACAGTAGCTTTGTGCTGTCACTTCAGATTATGGATTATGAAAGGAAAAGGTTGGTTATGTCAGCAATGGAAGCGAGCCATTAAAATGTCAAGAGTCGTCCGGTGACGCCAGCTAAACGCGCAGGGAAGGACAGAATTTATAGTCAGTCATTCTCTTAAAAAATGCTCCACTTTCATGGTACTTTTGTGACGGATCGGGAGGCTCTTCATGTGGAATTGGCTGTGGCAGTGATATCCATCACTTAGTCTCATTCACAAAGGGAGAAACTGCTTTCATCTATTTTGTCCAACTTAGTCATCCTTATTTGACTTTTCTCATACATACAACTTAGAAGTTCCATTTGTGGTCCCAGTCTTTCAGAGAAACATGCAAGTTTTGTTCTTTTTTTACGCCAAGTCAACTTAGAATTTCTAGTTTTCTAGCGTTATTTAACTCATCAAATTTAAAGAAATTAATAGCATATCTGCAGCCTTTCCTAGAATGCATAGTTTAGGGGTTAAAACGTATTTATTGTAGTTTGAAGAGAACAACCTTGCTGTGTGTATTTGAGACATTTTAGGTCATGGTTGTTTACTTTGATTTCAATGAAACCAATGCTAACCACAATGAAAGTTAGTGTCCACTGCAGTCCCTACTTTGTACCAGCTCTGGCCCAAAAGTGGCTTCAACAAGAGCAGCTGTAAGGTCTTTAGGGCAAACAAAACCTGACTCTTGATGATGAGAAAATAGTCATGTTTCCATCCAAATTTAGCACATACTAATTGCCAGAAAATCAGCTAAATAAAATGCAAATTATTGTGCGTTTCAATTCACTATGTGAATATGAATTCACATAGTGAATTCCTGTCTTCTGGGAAACGACCTTCACAATGATCTGTTTGGTGAAATCTAAATCTCAGGTGTCAAATCCGACTCCAATGAGTCAAAACAACAATAAAGCTGCAGATTACACAGAGGTTTGGCAGAGAGGAGACAGTTGCAGAACTGGTTAGATCGAGTGAGGTAAGAATGTTTCATGGACAAAACCAGTGACTAACTGCCACGGTATTGCATTACGACAGCTTTTGAAACACCGTCTGCATTACATGGTATTTACCTAAATGCTCCCTCTTCTTGGAATCAGTTACAAAATGACCTGAATCTTTGAGAGCAGGTCTCACTGAATGTTTTTTTAAAGTGCTTCTAAAAGATTTGAAAGCAAGCACATCTGGCTGATGTTTTGAATGCTGATGAATGTTTGTTCAATACCTTATGATTCAGTAATTTGCTCTTTGTCTTTGTTTTAAATTGTTTTATGTCTGCAACCGTGTAACTGTGCAAGAGGACACTCTTGGAAAAGAGATTTCTCCTGGTTACATAAAGGTTAAATAAAATAAAAAATAAAGGGGTAATGCACCACGTAAAGTCTTGGTTCACTGTCTTTACAGCCTATATACTGTAGGTCATGAAGAGCGTCAATCTGAACATGCAGCTTCCATTGGAACACAAATACAAACACAAACACACTCTCACACACACAAGAGGTTTGCTCAGACTTATCACCTTCTAGCACTCAAATGGCAATCACCCATAGCTCTCATAGAGCTAACTAACATAAGATAAAGCAAAACTAAATGACAGGAAAGTCAACCCAGTCTTCTGGTCTTTGCAAAACTTGACTAAGTCATCCCTTTCTTCTGTCTATCCACTGTCTTGCTTCCTATTATGGCTGTGATTACAACAGTCTTCATCACCATAAGTTGACACTGATCAGGCAAAAGAAAGCAATCTCATCAAGCAGGTCATTCCTTCAATAGAAACAGCCTTTCTCCAATGAAAACAATCAACTTCCCGGCACTGAATCTACTATCTGTGGGGGATTACAGTTCACAGGAAAACAAAGCAGCTGATTAATCACAAACAGATAAGCGACTAAAGAGATCACACACTTTCCATCTTTTTTCCCTCTCCATCCAATCATGAGAGGTCACTCACAGCCAAACTAAGCCGCAAACACACCAGATTTCTTAGATTTAGTGCCATACGATACAGCAAAGGTCACTGCCATTACAGGTGATAACAACAATACAAAAAGAAGCACCAAAAACCAGGTGATCTTACCTGCTGAGGCGTTTTGGGAAACAGCGGTTCGGTAGGTTTGATGAGCTTCCCCGCAGAGCCCTGAGCTCCCTTCTCCCCCTTGGTCATGGCTGAGAGGCTGTGTGTGAGGCGGCAGCCGTACCTCTGTGACTGTGTCTGTGAGGGAGCGCTGAAGTGAGTGTGACTGTGACTCCTCGTGTGAGCGAGAGTGCGAGGAGCCTGCCACTGGTTGGTGGTGGTGGTGGTGGTGGAGGTGGTGTGTGTCAGAGGGTGAAACTGGATGTGACTCTGACTCCGGGTGTGCGTGGTGTTTTGATGGTGGTGGTTGTTGTGCACGTGAGTGACGGCTCCGGAGGCTGGGAGCTGCTCCTCCTGCTGCTCCTCTGTGACAACTCTGCCGCTTTCTGACGCCATTCACATTCCGTTTTGCTCTGGAATGAGGCCAGGAGGGAAGGGAAGGGCAAAGTCAGGCAGGCGGTGCACACAGACACGCACACACACACACACACACACTCAATGACAGGCATGTACTGCAACATACAAGCACAAGAATGCAGGCACATACAAATACTTTGGATGCATGCACAAAAACACATATCAATGGGACAATGCGTGAGAGCAGAGTTGAATGCAGATACAGGAGAATGTAAGACATCACACACACACACACACACACAATCACACAATCACACACACACACACACACACACACACACACACACATAATCACACTCTATCTTAAGCAACCTTTTTAAACATACAGCCTACTAAAAGTCAAATGTCATGCAGGTTTCCATCATCTGCTGTATTACACACAGCTGACTATATGACTGAAAAATAGCAAACAGGGGCTCCAAACAACGACGATGTCCCGTGCAGGAGGTGTGTGTTATCTGCCCTCATCTTACTATTACTGTAAGTGCATCCATATAAACAACCACTCTGCACACCTGATAAGAACCTTGAAAGCTGATGTTTCTTTAAAAAAAAAAAAAAAAAAAAAGAGGAGAAAACACATGTATGATCTTACCCCGTGTTGATGGAAAAGCAGCACGGTGCTGTCAGTGGTCCGTAGTGAGTTAGTTTCGGTCAGTGCGGTGATCTTAGCTGCCAGTCAGTGAGCACAGACTGCCGGGCAGGATGAGAAGGAGACTGCGGAGGATGGAGATGGAGATGCTCTGCGCGGCTCCACTCTCTCTTGTTGTCAGTCTGCAGTGACGGAGCTGCGCCCTGCAGCGGCCGTCACGGTGCATGACACTAAACCAGAGCCTATTGCATGTATACAGGCTGTGTGTGTGTGTGTGTGTGTGTGTGTGTGTGTGCGTTCTTGTACAGCTACCTTGTGAGGACCAATTTAAGTTTTAGACCTTCAGAGCGAGGACACTTTTGGAAAGTGAGGACATTTTGGCCGGTCCTCACCTTCGGACAGACCTTTAAAGGCTTGTTTGAGCGTTCAAACTTGGTTTTAAGGTCCAGGTTAGAATTTGGTTTAGGTTAAGGGGAAGGGGCTTGGGAATGCATTATGTCAATGAGTGTCCTCACAAAGATAGAAGTACTAGGCTGTGTGTGTGCGTGTGTGTGTGTGTGTATGTGTGCATATGTGAGGAGATTATGGCAGACTAGTATTTGACACAAGCAGTGTGTACTGTGGTTGGGATGGGAAGGCATATTGCAATGAAACCATGCAACAAAAAACGCTGTTGTTTCTATAATACTTCATAGAGGTTTATGATAGTGACAAATCTGTGCAAACACACGTTTATGATACTTACACGGTTTTGTTTAGCAAGATAATCTCCACAAATGAACACCAGTTTTATGATTTTTGAAGTGTGAATGCAGTCGCCAGAAGTAAAAGGCTAATGTTAGGCTGTAAACGAACTACACCAAGGTTGACGACTCAGCGTGATGACGTTTAATAGTCTTAGCCACCTTTTAGCCACAGCCTTTTTTAAGACACATAAAGGCTGTAAAATTCAGGAGTGAGGTATTTATTGATGTAATTTATGTCGTAGAACAAAACTTTAATATCTCTTAAGACTGTGTTGACCACAGGCCTTAATTCAGGCATCTAACGATAACTGGAAACCCATTGACTTCCAAACCAGGGAACCGGAATTGCTAAAATGCTAACTCATTTCCGGGTTTTAGGACTCATTCCTGTAGCACTCATGGTTCTGTGGAACATGTGTTATTGTTTTAATGACACATTCTGACACATCTGTCAGAATGTATAATCATTATCCCCACGCTGTTAACATTCCTGTCATGAATGTCATATCTAATAATAAGTGGTTCGGTGTACGCGGAATGTCTGAAATGCAGTTTGGTTTCATTTCCGTCACGGAGAATTTACCTGCTGTGTGATTCTTCGGAACAAGGAGCCGGAAAGGTGTGCGTGTGAACTCAACTAGCTCAAGTATCAAACTGCATATTTCCCACACTGCATCATCATCATCATCATCATCATCATCATCTTTAGTAGGCTACACTTCACACTGCAAAATAGTTTGTTTGGCTAACAATAACTGTATTAAGTTTATAGTTGGTAGCCTACTTTAAGTTTAACATGTAAAGTTTTACATATAGGCCTACAATTTTACATTAAAATAAACAGGTTAAGTTCCGCCCCTTCCGCTGTCCCCCATGGGACCTTATTTCAGAAAATTATGTAGGGTAGTCAGTGGCTAAGTTGATGGAGAGACAAATGTTTTTGACCCCATTTGAATTGAGGTGTCGAACTTCATATGTAAAACTGAGCCTTTATAATCTATCTAAAATCTTATGTTGTGCAGGGTCACATTTTTATTGTAAGATTACTATTTTGTTTAATTTAGAGATACCCTTAGTTATATAAAATAAAATCATTCTTTAAAATACATGAAAATAGTTCCATCGAGGCTTAACTGAAAAGAAAGTAAGTCTTTTCTACACATTTTTGTCTGGTTGGAGAATGAGATACACTTCTACACATACTTGTAATGCTATTTTTAAAGGCCTTTTTTTCCTTCACTTATGATATATTAAGTGCCTTTCATTTTCCCACAAAGTCCTTTCATAAGCGGCTCCTTCAGTGCAAGATGCTTACTCTCCACAGTAAGCCTCTCCTCAGAGCATGACAGCAAACATGTCACGGAGACCTCGACTGGTGAACCCAGACCTCTCCATAAATTCCAAGCATGCAAACCCTCAACCAAAACCACATTATTGACAATGAGAAAGGCACCGCTGCAGAAAAGTCAAGCATATGACCTGCATTAGAACGGGTATGTTTCCGATAATGCGTGAAGAGGAATGTGCAAAATGAAAGGTTGGCTGCTGCACGACTAAAAGGGTCATTCTGAAAGGAAATGTGGGAGTTAAAGGGAGAGTAATTCCCTGCATGCTTAGGCTTATTAAATATGTAGCAGAAAGGAAATGTGCTCTCTTTTAGTCTTTAGCCAGACCCCCTCTGGCTGCCAACCAAGTGATGCCCACAGCCTGCACGTTCAGGTAAAAAGCTTAAACCGTGGCCTCATAGAAAGGTAATTCTTCAGAGGGGATTATAATATTCAAGTCATTTCTTCCCCTGACCTTGACCGTCCTGAGGCTGTCATGTCTTCTTCCTCAGCCACGAGCAAACACATCCCCTCTCCTGTTCTGTGCACCCCTCCCTCCCATTGCTTTAAATATTGAAGATGGATAATGGCGTTCGCCTTCTTCCCAAGGCAGAAAGCTTGGAGATGGAGAATCAAGCGCATTAAAGCACATGCATGTCCTTAGACATGCCAAGAAACACAAGATGCCTCATTCAAGAATAAAACCAAGGATTCAACTTTACTCAACCCCATCTCAATGCGATTTTTTGCCACGTTTTTGAGTAGTTGTGCTGTGAAGCAACTTAATTCTACAACCCAGTGAACACTATTACGCATCAGTAGCCCCTCCCTGCCTCCTTAATCTAAATCCCCATTTAAATCTGTAATGACAGCGCAGATGTTGCACTACCACACGGAATAAGGTGCTGCTTGGTGTCATGTCATAATCACTGCAATAATCATGATCACTTGAAGCCGATGGATGCCTTAAAGGGGCTATTTTCTGAATTCATACATGTTATTCCTATTGTCTAATACAGTCGAAAAAAATTAATAAACATGAACAACTCTCTCCCGAATCTAAAAACTAGAGTGCTGAAACTCAAACTTGTGATGTCATAGGGTATAAAGTGTGGAGCTGCTCCATAGACAATGAATGGGGGACTGATTTTGTGGACCCACAGAATGTTTGTTTTATTTTTTTTATACCTAAATGAGCTTTATTTTATTGTTGTGTTCTCAGTTGTGAAACAGCAATTGTTCCCATATACTCAGATCATTCCCCTGGGTGCTCTCTGTGTCATCTATACTATCTCTCCCAATTCATTTTCTATGGAGCAGCTCCACACTTTACACCCTATGACATCACAAATTTGAGTTTTAGCCCTCTAGTTTTTGGATTTGTGAGAGAGTTGTTCATGTTTACTAATACTTTTGGACTGTCTTAGACCATAGGAATAACATGTACGGATTTTGAAAATGGGTGTAGTTCCCCTTTAAGTATTTCTATCAGCAGTTTTCACACCTGGGCAGTAATAATATCAATTTAAATTGGCCAAAGTGCTTTTGGTAATATAACATTTCACTTCAGAATCAGAATCATATTTAATGAATTCATTCAGTATTCATTTTGGCTTCGTCCCAAATTGTATGTATCTTTTCGAACGCACTGAACCGTAATTTACGTCGTCACTTCCTGAGAGCCTTCCTTGCCGGTTGGAGAAGTGTAACCATGGTAACCCGTGCCAACCTCATGTGATGAAAACGTCAAGAGAACCAAAGTCTGAATAAATTTAAAATATATTTAAACGCCTAGCAAAGTGGAATCACAGTTAAATTGAAGTGTTATTAATGTTACGGAGCTGTACGTCAACGTCTGTTATGAACGTTGTCGTTACTACCGCACTGTATTGTGGGATGTTTATGCTGCCATATTGTCCAGCGTTACATACTGTAATATTTCATACTAAGGTTTCGGACACTAAAATATCTCACATACTGTTTTAGCGCACTAAATAGTATGTTAGTATGGAATTTCGGACGCAACTTTTATTTTACACCAAAAAAGAAATACAAAAATGCAGAACTTTGAGGATTTTTATTTTACTTTGATATGTCTTATAGGATGCAGTCAAATAAAACAATACATTATACATTCTGAATTAAATATCCACACCCCTAAGAACAAAGGCAAATGTTCACAAAAAAAATGGCAAAACAATTCTTGGACCTCAACAGTCAGGCCAACACAAATAACAAGCTGCCATCTTTTCTCTCTTTAAATAATGTGCAAACAAAACATCACATGTTTGTTAAGTATAATTGTAAACTCAGAGATACAAGCTGAAATATCAGCCCCTTATATATATATATTATTTATTTTTTTACTGTAAATAGTGCAGAAAAACTGGTGATCACAGTTTGGGAAGACTTTAGAGTTGGTTGGTGGAGCTGGTGGTGGTATTGTGCACGTGTGTTTGTAAGTGAGGAAAGAAGGGAGGGTTACATGTGGTGGACCAGCAGACGGACAACACATGGTTGACCATCTGCACGGGCGACACAATTGGTTTGCCTTTCTGGAGTCTGGGGGTTTTGGGAGATCTGTTGGCAGGTAAACACCATCCTCCAGAGGAAGAAGACAAAGTAAGCATTGACAACAGCACCTCAGCACCTGTGAAGAACTAACAATATCTCCATTAGGCTGTAGATAATCCCACATAGAGGTTAATATACAACAAATGCAGCACAAACTGCAGAATAAAGAAGGATTATAAGTTATAGGAGGCCTTGAGACTGCAATCAGGGTCATGGTGAGGTGTCAGTGAAGGGGTAAGCGGTGTTTTGAGTGCGTTATGGGGGGGCCCTTTTAGTCAGGAGTGTCCGAACGGGGCCTGCGTGTCCAGGGGTCTCTGGACGATGACGGCGTTGGACAAATCGGCCTCTTCTAGACTCAATTCTTTGTCACTGAGCTCCCGGAAAGGAACTGATGTTGTCAGGACGAACGGTGGGCAGCTCCTCTGGCAGCGTGCCACGAAATCTTGAACATCAGTTATCCTAGAGAAGGAATTAGAGATGAAAAATTAAAACAATATAAACAAGAGACGATTCCTCATGCCTGTTCCTTCTCTGTAGCAAAGCATCACCGCTCAAATTCTCCACTCTCTCTCTTGTGACACATGATGTCTCTCTGAAGCACTATACTAGTAACGTCATCCATTATTAATCACGGCCCTGCATACACGAGCAATCCTATGGCAGACCCTACTCCTCGCACACCAAGGCTGGCTGAAGGTTGGAGGGGTTCAGCCCTCCCTATCCTTAAGCTAACCCTGTTATATAAATGCTGCATCCGAGTTACGCAATCCCTCTCTGGGGATTTTATAGATCCACTCCGTTGCTACATCTCAGATTATGTTTTCTGCAGCCCCATGCACTGGCGGGGGATATAACATGCACCGTGCCTTCAACTCCAGCAGACTAGAACAAAGCATTACGTAATCCTCAAACAAACCCCCCTCAGCAGCTCTAGAGCTAGTACAAACAAAAAATCTTATGTCATCCCTTGAACTACTTCTTCTCCTGCGATGCTTGAGATTAGGTGATTTACAGAGCAGCATAGTAGGGGTGGAAAGTGGCAAGATATTCCTTACGCAGAATACTCTTTAATATGTGGATATAATTTGATGATTTCAAGATCAGATGAGTTTTGGCCCTTTGGACTTTGTGATACTCACCGATGCGATAGGTTAAACCTCTGCACCAGTCTCCTGCCGTCGGCCAACCAGATCTGCAGGGAGGTGACAGGAAGGGCGTGGTCTAGTGTTACCATGGGAATAGGAGGAGATTCTCCATCCTCATGCACAGATGGTGACCTGGCCACTACTCTGGGTGCAACGCTGGGAGTAAACAGAAGTAAACAACAGATTACAAATCAGTTAAAAGTGCATAAATACAGCATGTGCACTGTGTGTTTTCTAAGTCAATTACTGTGTAGGCAGACAAAACTCTTTTTATAAGCAAAATATTGTTTGGACTCTCTGGACAATTTAGTATTCATACTGTGATTCTACGAAAATGATGAGTTCATAAGGTCTGTTTGCTCAGATTTGCTTGTGGGTGTTTTGATACCTGGATTTAGAAGGACACCTAGTGGTAAAAAGTAGTATAGTATCTAGGAGCTTGAGACAGACACTACTTTAAAACTGTGGTAGGCAGAATATTTTTGGCATCATTGGGCAAAAATTCCATTATAACCTTTCAGCATATTGTAATTCAATGCTCACCGCTGCGGCGCAACGCATACGGTTAGCAGAAGGCTTAATTTTTAGCAACATTTTCTCTCCATCTCTGAAACACTTTCATGATATTGTAGCTAATTAGAGCCTCGAATCCAAGTATGTAAGTAAAATGTATTTATATAGCGCTTTTCACAGACATGCATCACAAAGTGCGTAATAAGATCACTATGCAAACATACAAGAAAGGGCTCATATAAAGATGTGGTAACCATACGAGCCACGTGATTAATAAATGAAAAAATAAAAAACACAATGAATAGAGAAAAGTACATAGTAAATACATAAAGTGCAAGCCTGGTTCATACAGGTTTCCGAAAAACAAGTCTTTAACTGACCTTTAAAAGAATCTACAGAGTCAGCGGACCGTAAGGGTGCGGGCAGAGTATTCCTTAGTTTAAGTGCTACAGCCTTGAAAGCTCGATCACCATGGGTCTTAAGGCGAGTGCGTGGGACAAACAAGTTTTGTATATTTGACCTAAGAGAGCGAGATGATGAGTAAGGGCGAAGTAGACCAGACACATATGCAGGAGTCTGACTGTGCAGTGCTCTGTAGGTGAGAGTAGGAATTTTAAAGTGGATCCTAAAGGCTACCGGGAGCCAATGGAGAGATCTGAGTATCGGGGTGATGTGAGACCTTATATTTTTCCTAGTGAGTAGTCTAGCGGCAGCATTCTGAATTGATTGCAGACAATCAAGAGCAGACATACTGAGTGAGGAGAAAAGTGCATTACAGTAGTCAACGCAATATGAAATAAAGGCGCGTATAAGCATCTCTAGTTCAGTCGTTGAAACAACAGATCTCAGTTTACTGAGTGGTTTCTTAAGTGGAAAAAACAAGATCTGGTCAGATGCTTAACATGGGTGTCAAACGTCAAGGATTGATCAAATATTATCATCTCAAAGGGCTTTACAGGCCCACAAGTTTACAAAGAAAACAAGAGGGTAGTTCTCATAGAATTGCTGCTATAGAACAGCATCAGCATCACAATGATGATGGGGATGATGTTTGAAATGAATGACCAGTACTTGGACAGGTTACAGTATGAAGCGTGTCAACATGCCCCTGCTCATCTGGTGGGAGGGGCTTAGGACAGAGGGGAGAAAGGAGAGTTGCAGGATGAGGGCTGTATTTCCAAATTCAGGTGTTTTTTTGCATTTTTTTCACAGGAGACTGCCACTTGAATTACAATATGCTGAAAGGTTATTATGGATTTTTTGCCCAATAATGCCAGAAATAAACTGCCTCCCCCAGCTTTAAAACAATAAAGCCAACTCAACAGGTCCATTATTGATTATTTATGACATTATTTATATGCTAAATCACTCTTTTTTAATAAAGGTCAAATCATGTGTCAACATATATAATACTCTGAAATGTAACCTTTTACTTGGTAATATTATCACAGCAGCAATCTCTTACCTGCCCAGTCGGTACCCTCGGCCGCTGAAGGGGTGAAAGGCCCTCTTCCTGGGAACATAATTTTCCTCCGTCAGATCCTCCACGCTGATCTCCAGCTCCTCCTCCTCCGCTCTGCTCTCCCACTCCGTCGGAAGCTCCCTGAGACAGACAAAAGACCGGGCTCGGAGTCTAGTCACATCAATCAATATGACAAATGAGCAGTAATGAACAGTATGCTTTATCTATCTCATGTCGCCTGGTTGCGGTCTGTGAGGGACATCTTTACTGCCTTTGGGGACTGATGGGGTTAGACTGTAAGATCGAAACCAAGGACAGACATTATGTTACTTTTGAGTTACATATGCTCTATCTAAACACTGGATGTATACAGTATATACATTTCACATGTAATGTGAAGCGTTAAAGGGATTGTTTGCATTTGTATTTCTTAAAAGAAAAAGTGAACCACCATTTAGAGCTTAAGTGAAATCTGAAAATTAGTCATTCACCAGCAAAGCCTAACCTTTATTTTTGAAAAACATTGTGACCTGTGGTCAATCTGAATGAGTCAACAACATGCATCATCTGACTTGGCTATACGACAGTTCTCCTTACTGATGGAGATTTCAGGTCGGACACTGGCTTTAGATAACAGTTGAGTGCAGTTGAGCAAACTTTAATTTTATGTTACTGACATTTAAACAATATATTAGTCTAGTTTAAATAAGAAAAGGAGGAAGAAAGAGCGAACAAAGCAGAGAGAACTGAAACTGAAACGCAACTTTATTTGGTATTTATGTAATGTACTTCTCCGTAATTCTGTTTTATACTTGGATACACTATAATAAAAAGGGTTGTTATTTAATGTTTTTATTATACTTCAGAAATTGCATCAATAAATCACTGATACAGGGTACAGTGGTTTGTCATGGACACAAGCCATATTTTCTCAATACACCCCAGAGCCAACAGAAGGTGATGAAGCGGAACGCCACAATAAAAAATAAAGTAATAATAATAATAACACTGCTTTGTTATTTGCTTTTGATCGGCTGGAGAACAATATGTGTGGCAATATCTGACCATCGTATGTAGCATTGTCCTCCATCTTTAACCGCTTGACAACGTGAGAGGAACAAATTAGGTTGTTTCGGGCACAAAGTACGGGCCATAGGATGAGTTATTAAAATCCAGAAATCCCAGTGCTTGTTGAAGTAGCTGATAAGTCACTGATATCAATCAACATCCGTATATTATGGTCCTTTTGTGCTTTAAGATTGTAAAATATTACTCAATACATCTGTAACACCTGTAATATTCTGTCTTGGCCGCTTTTTATGCCATCATCATTGAAAATCAGTCGTCGCTTTTTCATATGTCAGTGGACTAATTTGCCTAATGTTCACGTGTCTTTAGGCTGCGGTGGAAATGCAGACAACAATGGGCTGAAGGAAACTTTTAGTTCCTTGAAAAGTAGTTTTCCGGGGACTTTTTTTGGTGGACACCTGGCTTTTCACTCACCCCCTTTTGATGGAATCCAGGAAGTCTTGGTTCTCTGGTATAGAGTAGCTGCGAAACTCTTGATCATTTACAGTGAAGCCATCCTTCCACAGCCTCACCACCATCTCCACCTGGAATACAGGACAAGTAAATTAACCCTGATCAGCCTGAGACACAGTTATCCCTGTACAGTATGTGCTGAACTCCAAAGCTGAAGGAAGGCTCTGCTTGGAGGACACATAGGTGTTAACATGAGCGGGTTAATGAGCACATATAACTGTAATATCACTGTAGATTACTCTGACTAACAATGTCCCCTGATTTTTTTTAATGTATTTCCCTGCCGCTCATTTTGTATTTATCAAACACACATTATTTATATAACATTATTACAGTATGTGGGAGTTATATTCATTCATTCATAGGCTATAAGTCTACAAATGTATTTACGCAAAGTTAATGTCAACAATCCCAAAAGATGTCTGTGGACATATTGGAGCTTTCCTGTGTCAGCTACAGAATGCACATGTGCAGAGATGTGGCCCTGAAGATCTAGTGATGTGACTGTGAATGTGGTTTTGCTTACCTTGGATGTCCCCGAGGCATCGTAACAAATCTTCTCCACCTCATCGAGGAGGTCCTCTACCGAGAAACTACGCCTCATTGGAGCCTCCTCTTCATTTTCTTCACTGACAACCCATTAAGAAATAGACAATAGTAAAT
This sequence comes from Sebastes umbrosus, assembly GCF_015220745.1. Lineage (NCBI taxonomy): Eukaryota > Metazoa > Chordata > Actinopteri > Perciformes > Sebastidae > Sebastes > Sebastes umbrosus. Next base: position 20,094,955 of record NC_051286.1, on the reverse strand, counting down.
GGACTTGCATTTATATATAGATTCTTTTTAGTCTTCCGACCACTCAAAGTGCTGTACACTACATGTTAGCATTCACCCATTCACACACACACATTCATACACTGATGGTGCAAAATGCCAACCTGCCCATCAGGATCTAATCTACTCATTCACCACACCGATGGCACAGCCTTCGGGAGCAATTTGGGGTGAAGTATCCTGCCCAAGGACACTTTGACATGCGGGCTGGAGGAGCTGGGGATCGAACCGCTGACCTTCAGATTGGTGTCTTATTGAATTCAGCCTGCAGTCACAGGCTTTATAGTGCAGAAATATTGCATTATTGAGTTCTCGCCCCCCAAATTATATTCAGGTTTGTACACCAGAAAATGCACCTCAAGGTAAAAAAGTGCTCTCCTTGACCAACCAAATTGATTTCTCATTCTAGATGCGTCACACATGATACTGACATATAAAATCCAGTGATTGAGTTGTATTGCTATTGTTTCTTTCAGGAAAAAATGTTGATAGGAGGTATGAGAACTCTTAAATGTAATTGTTCCATTTAAATATAAGGGATTTTATTTATTTATTTATCTCACTTATTATTGTAAGTGTTGGTATTATTATTGTTATTGATATTACTATCATGACCTCATCATCATTATCTTTATTATTATTCATATTATTAATATATATGTGTATGTATATATACTGTATTATATATATATATTTTACTCATTTATTTTCTTTTTGTTTTGTTTTTGTTCCCCCTATGCTCTACACATAAAAGGAAGGATATCTGTATGTGTGTGTGTAGATATGTGTGCATGTGTACAGTATATTTGTTTAACAGTAGATATATGCCATATATGCCCATCTACCCTCATTCAATGCCAAACACACACCCATTATCCACATCACACACACACACACACATACACACACACACACACACACACACACACACACTTCAACCTGCTTTTATCCCCTTGTGTTGGTTTTGTTTTGTACTTTATTTGTTTTTCTCTGTATAATATATTTTGGTCTTTTTTATATATGTCCCTGCATGTCTTCACTTGTTTTGTAATCACTTTATAACACAATAAAAAAAAAAAAAAAGAATAAATAAGGGATTTTAAGGAAAAAAAATCATAATAATTGTTGTGACTTACCATTTTTCATCTTTCTCACCCCCCACAGTGTCAATCTCTTTCATGACGTTGTGTGTTTTCCATCTAAGAAAATAAACAAGTGGACAGAGCAAACGTCATAACAGGGCCTATCACAGCTTTAAAGGGATCTTTGATATATTTCTAGGTAACCTTTATTAGCTCAACGGTTTATTATGAAAATGCATTCACTGGCATTCACAAATCATTTGTATATAACTCTATAACCTCATCGATCAAGCAGCCTGTAGCGTTATCAATAACGATGTAAGTGGGCGTCACACACAGAGCCATGGACGCGCACAGAGCCAACGACACATATATAACAGAGCCTGTGTACCATAACATGGATTATATAAACATATACACACACAGTAGATGCTCGTTTGCATGCACGTATTAAGGTTAAGGACAAATAGTGATTTACCAGTCCGTGTTTGGTCGGTTAATCCCGGGCTACACATCTGTAGCAGCCATACATTTCGTGCAGCAGCTCTTCTGCTGAGCAATGTGTGTGACGCATGTTGTGACGTTTGCAGTGCCGTAAATCGACACTCTCTTTTCGTAAACTGTACTGCTGAGCTCAGCACTGCACTACAATCAGACTACAACTGAAACTGATGACATACTGTAGTATTAAATGACATGGGAAACACTGATACAAACAGGGATGATATCTATCTATCTATCTATCTATCTATCTATCTATCTGTCTATCTATATATCTATCTGTCTATCTATCTATCTATCTATCTGTCTATCTATCTATCTATCTATCTATCTGTCTATCTATCTATCACACCAAAAAACTGAAAATAACCTGATATTTTCAGGTGGAATTTCATTTATTCATTCATTCTCACTGTGCAATATCATTTTCCACTTGTGCAATTTTGTTAATAGTCTGTTTATTGTCAATACTGTATATACTGCTCCTATTTTTATACTTCCTTCTATTTAATTGGTTCATATTTTGTTACACTTTGTTTAGCTCTTTTTTTTTACTGTGTTAGCTGATGCATCTTGTTTTTTTGCACTATCCCCTTTGCTGCTGTACACTGCACATTTCCCCACTGCGGGACTAATAAAGGAATATCTTATCTTATCTTATCGTTTCTTATCTTATCTTATCTATCTATCTATCTATCTATCTATCTATCTATCTATCTATCTGTGATGCCCTGGTTGATATCTCCTTTCACGCTGCATTCACACACTCACATCATGAGGGATTTAATAACAATAATCAGGCTATTATGATATATGTTATCAATCATCACTGTGCAGTAAATTCCCTAATTGCATTGCAGTAATTATACATTTCCTCATAATCTTCTTATTATATAGTGCATCTGTGGTGCAGTGAGATAACGACCACATCTGGACTGTATAATATTATCATTCTCTGTGGTATATTAATAATCAAATGTAGATTGTACTTTCAAAATCAACACTCACATCATTCATACCACACCTGCCACACTGAAGAGTTGACTGCTATCTGAAGAAGAAAACATCTTTTATTATCACTTAGTCTTTTCATGCAGGCATATTATTCTTTTATGTCCAGTGTAATTTTAGACTTATAAGATATGTTACACCACAAGTCCATCCTTAACTTTTTGAAGAATGTTATCAGTTGATGAAGAGTATGGGGACTATCTACATTGCCATGCCCCCTGTTGACCACTAGGAGAAGATAATATAAACAACAGTGTGGTTATACAGTATAGGTTACTGTATTACTGTAGTATACTATCAGTCAGAGTCAATTAATTAATACATGCATTCATTAATAATTAACTGAATATGTGACTGAGTCACTTTCAGTATGCATAACAATGCAACTAAACCTACAACTACAGTCAGGGCACAGTCTCTTTACTCTCTGATGTAGCCTACATAAGTGATTTATCTACTCGTGGTCTCTGAAAGACCATATAAATCCTTTATTTGACCATAAATTCGAGGTATATTAACATATAAACTTGAAGAGTTTTAGTTATAGATGGCTTAATTTGTGTTTCTCAAAAGATCGTAATTCTAATATAATAATAAATAATATAAATATATAAAATAATCAATATAAAATAATAATTATAATATATAATCATATAATGTATAATAGAACATAATATAAAATAGTATAAATATAAAAACATTTTTCTTACAGCATCAGAAACCATTGGATTTGTTTTTTTCTAGTTATAGTTATTACATCTGAAAATTACAAAAGGTTTCAATATTGTGTTCAGTGGTGGAAATACCCATTTTTTCTTACATTCAGATGACAGATAGTTCCTTCAGCAGCTCCATGCACACACACATAGTGTATTATCCGTTTGGATTAGGCTTTTTTTTAAAAACATAGCTTGAACCAAAAACATGAAACAGATGGTGAGCACAGTTGCATCTTCAGTCAAGCCAGAAATAGAAGAGGCAACACATGCATGCACATACAGGTTTGGGTTTCAGCAGTGATCCCCAAACTGGGGTCAAGGGATCCCAGCTGGATTCTGGAGAGGATCACAGAAAGTTCTTGGCAAATTACAATTTTGTTAAATGTCACTTTTGCTTTAGGAAACTTAGTATGATCAAAGGTTTCAAACTTTCCACTGATATTGCCCCACCTTCAGTAGAGACAGAATAACAAAAACATATTGGGTGTTTGTAAATTTAACCAGTTTAACATGACAATGTGAATTCTGCTTGACAGATATTATGATATTTCATATATTCATTATAGCCCAAAATATTTCTCAGATGTGGGAACCAAATGGTGCGGAAAACAAGGCGAGGACCAATACTGAAAACATCAAGAGAGGAGAATGATGCTCATTATTTCAATAACTTAAGACTACATGCATTAAACCTGCAGCAGGCAAAATGTTTTTGGCATCGTTGGGCACAAATTCCATAATAACCTTTCAGCATATTGTAATTTCTAGTGTTCTGAGAGAAAACTAGACTTCTGCACCTCCTCATGGCTCTATTTTCAGGCTTTAAAAAATCTAGCCTGTGGCGGGAGACTTGGACCAATCACAGGTCATTTCAGGGTGAGAGCTTTCCTATTGAGCGTTCCTATTGGCTGAGCTCCGGCTGGTGGGCGGTGCTTGGTATTTCCTCGACTGATCTCAACATGGATGCCGGGTCACAAACTTTCTCATTTTACGGCTAAACAGTACAGGCATAGGCATTTCAGTAACAGAATATTGATTCATATTTGATCAGCGCTGCCTAGTTTGACCGTTTGATCGGAGTTCGCGAGTGATTGACAGCTACTCAGAGACGGTAAGGCTCCAGCTCGGATCGGATTGGTTGTTTTACTCCGATCTGTGAAATCTTCCAGAAGCTATTAGGAGCACCGGAGGACACAGAGGCACATGATTTTTTCTCTCATGCACTACTGTCAAATAACTTTTTAAAATAATATTTGCTCCATTTCTACCGATTGCAGCTTTAAGGTTATATTAAAAGAATAACACATATTTGAAAGTAGCCTAATTAATATTCATTCCATGTCTAAGTTAGCCTGCAAAATATATTTTAGAGGTAATAATAATAACGATTTTCATTATCTGTCCATAGTTCTGGAGCTGACTCCAGTCCAGGTTTTATATGTCTATAGTTTTGAGCATGTACTTATAGGCTATTGTTACAAATTGTGTAGAAAGTTGAGTGAATGGTAATAAGTAATTGTCAATTTGTGAAGAAGTGAACTTCTTTTTCCAAATAAATTGGAGCCTGCCCACTTCCATCTGTTTTCAGAGTCCCAGTGGTGTTCATCTGAAGGGTACACAGTGTACTCAAATTTACAAACATCATATTTTTGTCTTTTTCTTAACTATTGTCCTTTAATATTCCTTCAGGGACTTATTGTGCTTCAGTTGTAGCCTATATGGAGCAGTTTTATTCTTCTGGGAATATTCTGTATTGTGTCACACTGTAAATACTCCAACTGTAAATTACACTCTATATATAACCCATAACAACACAACACTATTGTTTCTATTGATTACTACGGTCTTTGTGATATTTGTTTAATATCTATATGATACTAAACGAGTAGTCTTTGTGGTAGTAGTCCAGTTAGCAGAAATGAATGCACCTGGCAGAGCCAGACCCACATCCACTAGAGAGGCACATGATTTTCTTTTCAGATTACCTGTCTCATGCACTACTGTCAGGATATGCTGACCGTTTTATAAAAGTACATTTTTTTTTAGTAATATTTTCTCTATTTCTACCGACTGCAGCTTTAAGGTTATAGTAAAAGAATAACACAAGTTTGATAGTAGCCTAATTAATATTCATTCCATGTCTAAGTTAGCCTTCAAAATAAATTTTAGAGGTAATACGTCACCTTTTTAGAACTGCTTTTAACGTGTAATGAATATTGTGTCTTTTATATTTTTATGATGTCCTTGTTTTATGATCATTTTCTCTGTGTAAAGTGTCTTTGAGTATCCAGAAAAGCACTATATAAATAAAATGTATTATTATTGTAATAATAATAATAATAATAATAATAATAATAATAATAATAAAAATAATAATAATAACGATTTGCATTATCTGTCCATAGTTCTGGAGCTGATTCCAGTCCAGGTTTTATATGCCTAGTTTTGAGCATGTACTTATAGGCTATTGTTATTACAAATTGTGTAGAAAGTTGAGTGAATTGTAATAAGTAATTGTCAATTTGTGAAGAAAAGTGAACTTCTTTTTCCAAATAAATTGGAGCCTGCCCACTTCCATCTGTTTTCAGTGTCCCAGTGGTGTTCATCTGAAGAGTACACAGTGTACTCAAATTTACAAACATCATATTTTTGTCTTTTTCTTAACTTTTGTCTTTTAATATCCCTTTAGGGACTTATTGTGCTTCAGTTGTAGCCTATATGGAGCAGTTTATTCTTCTGGGAATATTCTGTATCCCCATGTGTCACACTGTAAATACTCCGACTGTAAATTGCACTCTGTAACCCATAACAACACAACACTATTGTGTTTTTATTCATTACTACGGTCTTTGTGATATTTGTTTAATATGTATATGATAACTAAAGTTGTCTTTGTGGTCGGTAGTAGTCAAGTCAGCAGAAATGAATGCACCTGGCAGAGCCGGACCCACATCCACTAGAGAGAGACAGAGAGAGGCAGAGAGAGAGAGAGAGAGACAGAGAGAGAAATGGCGCCTCGATGCTGCGCTCACTGAGGCAGTCTTTTGCAGCCGGCTAGGGACATTCAGTAAAGGGTAAGACAAAAGGAAAACATGGTGAACACAAAGAAAAGCTCACGGCCACGGACTGGTCCCTTCATCTCCTCCAGGACTAGGTCGTCGTCGAGAAACGAGCGCAACTCTGATGATCATGTAAGCCGGTTTCTTTTCTCTCTTGTGCCGGTGAGAGCTGTAGCATTAGTGCTCTAGCTAGTCGGCTAGGTAGCTGCAGCTGTGGCCTCAAGGTGCTCCACATAATATCACTCACAGCACAAACACGAGCTGTATTTGCACTTGACACCCACTCAGTCTTGCAGATACACAATAAAACTCTTGAATGCAGATGTTCACACTCGTGTCAGTCGTATTGAACGTGTTGCAACAGCTGTCAGATGTGCAAAGCTAGAGATGTTAGCTTCCTGCTAGCTTCAAGTTCCCTTTGTGTGTTTGGGCAATTTCTACCCGGCTGACTTTGTTTCACCCATTGTTTCCCACAAATTAGCCCTCTAAGTAAAGACAACAGGGGATTTTTTGACATGAGACTATTAGCTTTACTTCATGTCTTCGTCCTGATTGTGTTAGTGTGAGTGTTTTCCTCTAATGTGAAGAGATAAAAGCTTTAGTTGAGCTAAGGTTGGAGCTAGCTCAGACAGCTAGCTGACTGTGGGGGAAGGGAAGGGAGTCCCATGTTCACAACACTTGAACAGAATAGAAAGCTTTATTGTTATTGTATTAAATACAACGAGATTCACAGTTGACACTTCTGATCAGTGCTTTAAAACAAATACTTGACAAGACTAAACAAAGGCAGATAAAAACATATAACAGGTAAAAACACACACACAGTTATAAAGCAAATAAAACAGGGAAAGTAGATGTAATAAATACATGTAAACAGAAGTGTTACACTAGAGGTATAATATAAAAATAGATGTAATGTAAACAGAGGTAATTGCACTTGTAAAATAGGTAGGGTAGATGGCTGGCTCTAGTCCTTTATCTCTTTAGTCCCAAGTCTGAACTTAGTGAACTCTCTGTTGTGATTGCCCCAGAGACACCTATACAACATGTGTTTACAATAAGCCTTTTAAACTTTATACCAAATGCTATTTTTCCTATTTATTCGACATGCACAGTAAATGCACAGCTCATGTTTTTACTCTGATAGCCTGACCCACAAGCTGACAGTCTTTGTCTCAAAATGTAAACATTGAGATTATGCAAGGACAGGGGTTTCTGTGGGGGTTCAAAACACTTGGCTGGCTCTGGTCCCCTATTTAGTAAGTCTGAACTTAGTGAACTTTCTGTTGTAATTGCCCCAGAGACCCCTATACAACATGTTTGTACAATAAGCCTTTTAAACGTTATACCAAATGCTATTTTCCCCTATTTATTCGACATGTACAGTAAATAATAATAACCTTTATTTGTATAGCACCTTTCCAAACATAGTTACAAAGTGCTTTACATAGTGCAAACATCAAGATAAAAACAATACAGAATAAAAACATGAAAACATAGGCCAAAATAAAATGTTGAACATAAGACTTTTGTACAAGTCAACAACAATGAAATTTAAAACAAGGGATTGCTATAAAAAGGCCTTCCTGTGAAGGTAGGTTTTACCTAAGCTTAGCATATGTTTTGACTCTGACAGCCTGAAACCACAAGCTGACAGTCTTTGTCTCACAAAATGTAAACATTGAGATTATGCACACACAGAGACGGGTGGAGACGGAGCAACATTTCCTGCTACAATGTAGCACATATGAAGAAATTAGGAAAAAATTATTTACAAAAATTAAATGTAAACTTCCCTCTCTGACCAAAATAAAATACTTGGAGAAAATAGTGTCATCACCATAGAAGCTGCATGATATGTCAGTGCACGTCACAGCCTGAGAGACAACCACAACAACAACACATAACAGATGTAACTCACTCTCTGCCTTTTATTTACTCCTCTACTTCATGTTTTTTTCTTCTTTTTCTACATTTATCCTTTGATATTGCAATACATTGTTATTAATTGTTTTTTAATTGTTTGTTTGTTTTATTGACACAACAAACATTAATTACTTATTTATTGTTTTCTTCCATTTACATGCATGTTCTTTTTAAATACCCAGATATTGTAATTTGCTTAATGAATTGTATACATGTATTTATATGTTCTTGTTTTTATTTTGTTCTTTTTTCGTTATTTTTCTTTATTATTGAATTGACGCTTTGGCAATATTGTTCACCTGACAGTCATGCCAGTAAAGCAAATTTAATAGAATTATGCAAGGATAGGGGTTTCTGTGTTGCCTGCATTATTTACGATTATTACAGCTACTTAACACAGACGCACACTGATCTGATAATTTATAGATAGTCATTTGCACATTCTCGACTTTTAATGGGCTGTTTGGCGAGGGTTTATACTTGTTGAATTGTGGTAATTCAAGTCTTTCCTGGCTGTGGGTCGCACTGATGACACATGATAATGCCAACTGTGATTAAAAAGGCTTTAGGGTCATAAACCTCACACTTTCACAATGTTATTTTCAAAATATCAGGTTGTTTTTGTACATTAAACTCTCAACTATTTCCTGTGTGTAGACCTTGTTGTCTGAAACCCGACCATTGTTTTGTGACAGTGTTTGGAAAATGATTTAAATGACTTCAAGGGGCACCCATCAGGCCACAACTTCATTGTTTGTACATTATGCACTACCGCGTCTGTCTCTATGCAGTCTGTCAGACAACCTCTATGCAGACATTGCAGACAGATGCCAGTGACAACAGTGAGATATGCTCTCATATCAGCAGGGAAGTTAAGCTGCGAAGGGCGTGAGCATCAAGGACATATGTCTGGTTGGTGCTCTGTTGTGATTTGGGGAATACATTGAGGAGCTGAGTACAAGGTGTCTCATCATAATACTCCGTTCTGGTGAGGCTCTTGCCTTCGTCTTTGGATTTGATTTTTCATTTGAGCAGTTTGCTCATGTTTGCCTATTATTTGCTTAGTAGTCTGGGTTTATACAGTGATTGACTGGGTGTGAATGTTTTATGCAAATAATTGTGAAAGGCTGTCATGGTATATGATGAGGCATCCTCTTTTTCTGTTGTCCACTTGTTCTGATTCATTTTTGCATTCTCTCCATCCTCTCTTAAATTGGTGATTTTTCGACAGAAGGAGCCCAGCAGTGATGTGAGCAGTCCCAGCAGCCCGCGGTCGGCTCCCCCTTCCAAGCGGACGCGGCGGCAGGCTGCCTCCGAGCCCAGTTCCAGTGATACCTCCCCGTCCCCTCAGACGAAGGGCCAGAGGGTCAGCTGGGACATTCCCACCTACCGCACCAGGTCAGTTGCTGGCCTTTGCTTCACTCATCATGAGTATCTCTGAATGACAGTGTATTACATTGTGCAGCGCAGTGATAGGCTACTACATCACTGCAATGTCTTTGGCAGAAATGTAAAGTTTTGTTAAGACAAAGTTGTCTGTACAAAAGTTAAAATAAGCAGTGGAGTGTGTGGAGTTTGCATGTTCTCCCCGTGTTAGCGTGGGTATTTCTCCTGGTTCTCCGCCTTCCACCTACAGTCCAAAGACATGCAGGTTAGGTTAATTGTTGACTCTAAATTGCCCGTAAAATTCCCCCTGCGACCCTGACTAGGATAAGCGGTTACAGATAATGGATGGATACTCTAGTCAGTTATTTGTTGTCACTGGCTGTCAAATCAAATCTCATTCTTCTCAAGACATGTATTAAACAAACAAACTTAAGCGTGAGCTCTCAAACAACATTATGTGTGATTAATTGTACATATTTTAACTTGTTTTGTTGTTTTGTTTCTAGGTTGTCCTCTCGCATAATGCAAAATGGGCACGGTAATACAGTTCTTTTCAATTTGTCCCTTTTTTAAAAGCCATAACATTGAACATGTGATTTTAGGGACATACGGTTAAATTGGTCTCTAATTAAAGTTTTGTCGATCCTGCAGCCCATATGGGTCACCGGAATGATCAGAGTGGAGGGGGAGATCACTCTCATATGAATGGCCATGTGGAGCTGAAGAGGAGCTGCCAGAAAAAGAAGAGCCAATTTGAACACCTCAATCAGAGCCTGCTGTTTGACCAGCTGGTCAACAGGTAGCTACTGACACTTATCTTTCTTTGCAATATTGCTTCTAACACAAGAGGAACAGGAAGTGGAAATGCTTTAATTAGTGGGAGTATACTTTATTTATCTTGGAACATATGGAATTGGACTCCTTATATTTATACTACTAAAGATGTTGTCCAGGTGTGCTTCCTTCACAAAGCTTACCTACTGTATATACAGCACAATCTGTACTTTCAGTATTTGGACATTAGTACGTCCGTTTTATACCAAGTCCCCCCAATGTTTTGAACATTGCAGCAGTCTAGTCAGGGTTACAACTCTTACACTCCTGTTAACTTAATATGGATGTGAGAGATGAAAGTCAGCACTTCACCACCATAGTCATTCTTTAAAATAAGGATAAGAAAAGTTTGTCCAAAACTGCTCTGTAGACTCTGTAGATCATATACCTCTATGAGACAAGAATTGTTTACCCATGTTGCTCTTCAGTTTGTCATATTGTGACTGTTTTGTTCTGTGTGTCTGCGCGCAGCACTGCTGAGGCTGTGCTTCAGGAGATGGACAACATCAGCAGCATCAGGCAGAACCGCGAGGTGGAGCGCCTTCGCATGTGGACCGGAGACACTGAGGAGGTGAGTGTGCCCCTCCTTCAACACAGTACCACTGCCTGATGATCTAATGTGAATATAAGCGCTAATGTAAAGGCCCTGTTTTTTCCAGGAAAACATGGACATGTATTCCCGGGTGAAGCGCAGGAAATCTATGCGCAGGAGCACTTTCAGCATGCCCACACACCACAAAGTCATGAGCAAAAACGAGCAGGAGGATGAAGAGGAGGAAGGGACGGAAGGTCAGGTTCCTACTAATATTGTACTTATGAATCAGTGGAGCGAGGGAGAGATCATGAAAACTTAATGAGCCACCTCACAAAATGAAAAAAATCCAGAGTCGATTGCTTAGTGTACTTTGGGTAAATTTTTAAAAAGCTCAAGTTTGGTAGTGTCTGAAGTTTGAAAACTGCATTTTGTGACTTTCAGATTCTCAAGGTGAGGAAGAAGAGGAGGATGCAGAGGATGAAGATGATGAAGGGGATGAAGCAGAAGAGGCAGGAGAGGAAAATGACAGACCGTACAACCTGAGGCAGCGAAAGACAGTGCAGAGATATGAGGCACCACCTATTGGTAATCGCTAATCTTTTTTCCTTATTAATCAAACCTTTTTATATATGTGTTAGCTTTGTTCATGTTCGAAACTATTTTTAAAGGCTTGGCGTGTGACAACCAGTCGCTGTGTGTTTGCTTTCTCAGAGCCAGTGAACAGAAAACAGAGCAACCCCACACTTTTTGACACCCACAGATCCCCAGCAAGAAGAAGCCATATCAGGTCGGTAGAAATTTGTGTAAAGTCCCCAGTCAGATCAGATGCTAAACGCGTTACAATGTGTGACTCCTAAGCAGCTTTTGCACTACCGTGACTAATGAACTGAGCTGCGGTTATAAAAAGCTTTTTACACTTTCATTGGTCTCCGCTGATTCAGGAATATGACTGTGTAATGGTGTGATACTAAATTTAGATTGTCACACTTAACTCCAGAGTGAAGAAACATGCCATTCACAGCAGTGACACCACCTCGTCTTCTGATGAAGAGCGGTTTGAGCGGAGGAAAAGCAAGAGTATGACACGGGCCAGGAACAGGTGACGACTGCTGCTTTCTTTCATCTTCTTCTGTTTTACTTTTGCTTTCATCGGAACACTTTTCTGGTATAGTTCTTTGTTAAAGGAACTACAAAATAAGTGAGATCTATTACCATACATGCCAATCCTATTTTTTTGCCTGGACCGCAGAGGGCCAGCCCTACAAACCTAAAAGTCTGTGACTGAGTGATGAAGTTACACAATTGGTCTGCAGAGTGTTGGAGTTTTCTCATTGGCCGCTGCTCTTTCAAAATGAAAAGGTGGGAACAGCCCTTTGTTTACGTTTTCGGGGGGCGTGTCAGCGGTTCCATTCACCGGCACGAGTGCTCCTCTATCGGCGCATTTCCACCAGATCCGGTGACGGAGGGCATCTCAACGCTTTTCATTCATTTCCTATGGAAAGCAGGAGAAGCACTCGCCCAGTGCATGGTGGGAGTGTTGCGGCGAGTTGGAGAGGGTCTGTATTTGCATAAAGTTGAAAAATCTCAACTTTATGGAATCAAGCCCGTCTAGCGCGACACGTCCATCTCACGAAACTTGGACCAAGCTGACAAACTAGGCGATATAGTTCTAAAATGAAAACAGATTCAGCAGTAGCGTAGCCTATTTCTCGCCTAAACTGTTTTCAGAAGTAGATTTTCAGGTGCATTGAGCGATAGGTCACCGCTTGGACGGCCTGTTGAGTGGGGCAGCGCGTCCCATAGTGTCCTCGACAGACCTGGTGGACATGTACCGCTGGATTTAACATTACAGACATGACCACTGACTACTTGTGTAACAATTTAGCCACAAATTCACAGACTGACCCGTACACGTTGCAGCCATATACTCGGTTTTGACCCGAGTCTTCTTTCCACAGATGTTTGCCCATGAACCTGACTGCAGAAGACCTGTCTAGTGGGGTGTTGCGTGATCGTGCGAAAGTGGGTGCCAGTTTGGCTGATGTGGATCCCATGAACCTTGATAACTCTGTGAGTGGAAACGCTAATAAATACCAAAAAAGCAGTAGAGCAGCACAGTTTAGCCTTAAAATGTGGAAGTGTTCAAGTTTTTATGAGCCAATTACTCTTTGAATGGATATCTTCTTTTTTCACAGGTGAAAGTTACAAATGTGTGTTTTTTCCTCAGGTGAAATTTGACAATGTGGGTGGCCTCAGTAATCACATCAAGTCGCTAAAGGAGATGGTAGTGTTCCCACTGCTTTATCCTGAGATCTTTGAGAGGTTTAAGATCCAGCCTCCTAGGTGAGAGAAGCTAAGATGTGATTATGTGTTTAATTCAAGAACTTTATTTGGTTTTAAATTTTGTTGTATATTCTTACATGTTATATGCTGTCCACTTTCATGAGGACATTTTATGTTTGTGTTGGTACACAGGTACAAGATATTAAAGTGGCTTACTGTGCCATTATCAAATAAACACGGTTTCCATTTCCTCTCCCTTCCCTTTTTTTAGAGGGTGTTTGTTCTACGGCCCTCCGGGGACAGGAAAGACCCTGGTCGCACGGGCGCTCGCCAATGAGTGTAGCCAGGGAGACAGGAAGGTTTCCTTCTTCATGAGGAAAGGAGCCGACTGCCTCAGCAAGTGGGTCGGTGAATCAGAACGCCAGCTACGCCTGCTCTTTGATCAGGTGAGACACCCAGGCAGCACACTGGTGAGGTCGGAGGCAGCTATCGGATAATATCTTTGTAACCATAGCTTCAGTCACTTGACCTGAATTGACTTCACAGTGTAAATAGAAAACAGGTGGCTGCTGGTAGAATAATCCATTTTCATTTCAGCTATTGTAACTTAATATTGCCTTATTGCTTTTCACTTTTTCGAGAAAATGTACTTCTTCTATTAAAGTAAACTGAACCCAGACAGCTTTAATATGTGTTTTTCAATGAGTATAATGTTTTTTTCTGGTTTGAGCAGGCTTACCTGATGAGGCCATCCATCATTTTCTTTGATGAGATTGATGGTTTGGCTCCTGTTCGCTCCAGCAGGCAAGACCAGATACACAGGTAAGGCTTATTAACAAACCTTAAATGGATAGCTTGGATTTAGTTGTTAAGTGAAGTTTTATGAGGTTCTACAACATAGTCGTGTATTACCTGCATGTGTGTTATTGTGTGAATTTGGTGTTTGAAAGGGTTAGTTTGTATTCACTAAAGTCACACAGTAAGACACAAACAAGCTAACCAATCAAGGCAGTGGTAGATCAGCAACCCCCGTGTTCTGCAAGGTACAATTATTGTTTTTGGGGTCTGGTGGCTTTGTAGAGAGCATAGATAACGGCTTTTTTGGGGCGGTTGTAGCTCAGTGGGTAGATTGGGTCGTTATATGACCGCAAGGTTGACGGTCCTATTCCCGGTCTTAAGGTCTGCATATCGAAGTGTCCTTGAGCGAGACACTAAACCCCAAGTTTACTGAATATAGCGTACACTTGAACTGATATTGATTTCTTAATATTTCTAAAATGCGTTTTGCTGCTGCCCCCGTCCACAGCAATACATTGCTGAGCTTCCGAGCTTGTACTCCTGCCTGCTTCTCCAAACTGGGGGCATGCTGACCGTCATCTACTGTAGATAATACACTGACTGGATAAGTACCTCATACAACCCCACTTAAAAAAATCCAAACTATCCCATGACTGTACCCCGCATATGTGACATGCAGCAGCGAATGTGTCATAGCTGCGTCTGCTTTTACTTTTGCGCACATTGCCATGTCTGCATCTGCAGGTCTAAACTGCTGCTGCTTTTATGTTCCTTGCCAATAGGTGGTGCAGGTTTTCTTATACTGCAGGTTCAAAACTACTGGCACTGTAGCTTTGATTTTTGATGAAATTGACTGGATTCGAATTTGGGTGCTTCACATCAGTGACGCTTGAGTCCATATTTGTTTTTTTATTTGGCATTGAGTAGCCATAGCAATGGAAATCGGAAATCATAACAATTTCACTTCTGATTTAGACCATTTCAGTATGAACTGCAGGTGGGGAAGTATCCTATTATGCAAACACAGCTTCCAGTTGATCCTTGTGGATATGGTTGCCATCTAGAAAATGGAATATTTCTAACTGTGAAATGTAAATCTGGAAGTTTATTCCAAACTTGAAACGTGCTTATGCTTGAGTTTACAGATGATCTCCTCTTTCTGCCATGCTGGGTAGATAAATACATGCATGGAGCTCTAGTCAACACGGAAATAGAACAGTTGATATTTTTGCCCCACGTTGTTTTGTTCAATATGCGTGTTTGATAGACACGGTCTGTGTTCTATTTGCAGAAATAATGTCTTGTTTATTTGGTCTCTACTGGCTCATGATGAGTCTTGTCAATATTGTCTCAATCTCAATAAAGTATTTGGGCTCTAAATGTCTGCATGAGTACTTACATTGTGTCCCACCACCTCTCTCTCTCTTCTGTCCAGTTCTATTGTGTCCACTATGCTGGCTTTGATGGACGGCTTGGACAGTCGTGGGGAGATAGTGGTCATCGGTGCTACAAACAGACTTGACTCTATCGACCCGGCACTCAGGAGGCCTGGACGCTTTGACCGGGAGTTTCTGTTCAACCTGCCCGACAAGAAGGTGAGATGGAGTCACGCGTCAATATTGTGTACAGTGGACACATGTTCATTGATGCAGCTACACATGCAAGGTCTTGTTTTCACTGTGCATGGATTTTCAGTAGATGTGTTTTTCATTGTAGGAGGATTCACTTTTTATTTGTTATAATGCTGTCAATCGATTCAAATATTTAATAGTGATTAATCACAAATTAATCACACATTTATCTTCTCAAAGTGTACCTTAAAGGGAGATTTGTCATGTAGGCTATTTAATACTCTTGACAACATGGGAGTGGTCAAAACTGATGGCTTAATGCAAATGTATGTATATATTTATTATTGGAAATCAATTAACCACACAAAAGAATGACAAATATTGTCCAGAAACACTCACAGGTAATACATTTAGCATAATAAAAAAAAGCTCATATAACAAACTGCAGCCCAAAAGGCAACAACAGCTGTCAGTGTGCTGACTTGACTATGACTTGCCCCAAACTGCATGTGATTATCATAAAGTGCGCATGTCGGTAAAGGGGAGACTCGTGGGTACCCATAAAACCCATTTTCATTCACATATCTTGAGGTCAGAGGTCAAGGGACCCCTTTTAAAATTGGCCATGACAGTTTTTCCTCACCAAAATTTAGCGCAAGTCCATCCCGACATGCTAATATGATGGTTGGTACCAATATATTCCTTAGGGTTTCTAGTTTCATATGATGCCAGTGTCTTCACTAAAGAAATTAGTGGCGTTAAAACACGTTATCGCGTTAGCTTTGACAGCCCTAGTATGATTGTGCATAATACATTTGGTATGTCTTTAAGCTGTTATAAAACTATAGATATAGTCAATTGTTGCACAGAATCATGATCAAGTTGTATTTGAAATCTCAGATACACGTAATCTGCAGTGTGCTCAAACAAAAGTTAACTGTGCTGTGTACTGTGTTACCTCCGAAAGGTCAATTGCGTTAATGCGTTAATGCGTTAAAGCAATTAGTGGCGTTAAAACGAATTTGCGTTAACGCGTTATTATCGCGTTAACTTTGACAGCCCTGATATTACACATAGAAGTTCAACAATGGCAGTTTTACCTAAGATATTGTTGCATCACAGAATCTGTATCTTCTTGCCAACTGTGAGATAGCAGAATGCAATATTCTGTATAAGGACAACTTACTGTACATACAATGTTGTATCCTCATGCACAGCCAGCTGGAAACAGTATAATGCAGAAGTAATTGGTGTTTTACTCATAAGAGTCTTGCCAAGAAATTAGTAGACGCAGCCCTCTGGCTATTAAGAGTCCCCTCAACTGTTTCTTTCCTCGCTACTGGATGTTTTGATCCAACAAGCAAGTGGCAAAGCAGATGCTCATTAGGTTTCTGGAAAATTAAAAATCAATTTCAGAAGAATTATTGCTGTGCAGATCAAATGCACTTGCACTTGGGGAGACTTGTTTTTTACTTGTTTTTTTTCCTGCTACGCACAAAAAAAACGTGTTTAAAGTGACAGCGAGTCAGATAAAAAGCTCAGTGTAGGTGACTCCTCTCCATCGAGCCTGTCTAATGGGATGCCTTGGATCGTTTGTCCACACAGTGGGATCATTGGTAATCAAAGCCTAATCTGTGCAGGCCATTGCTGGTTAAACTCACCAGTACTGATTTTAAAAACCTTGCTTTTGTGCAAAGAGCGATCCTCTCCACACATTCGACTTCAGCTCCCTTCCGGTATTGCCCAAGATGGAAACCTGCGTGAAATCTCGCTCAGTTGTGTCTTTTGAATAGAAAAGGGAGATGTGATGAAAGATGATGAAAACTGTTACACTTGATTCACGACAAAAAAAACACTTTGTTCTTAATGTCTGCTCATCAAAGCGGAGTCCTGTGGAGACAATGAGATGAAGGGCGTATGGTGCTGAAATGTTAGCAAGCCCTTCTGTTGAGCTCACTCCTGCACTTGATTCTTTTTTGATCTTTCTCTTGCTGTTGTCAGATCTGGATAGAGTAAGGACATGGTTTTAAATTATTGTGAGGAAATCACATCATAACTATACAGTATAATATATATGTGTCATGCTTTTGGTTTTGTTTTTCCTGTCTGAAAACAATGTTCCTTTTAGGGCTGAACAATTTTGAAAAAATATTGAATTATTTTGACTGATATTGCAATTGTGATACAATTTGCTATACTAGTGGGTATGATCATTTTTACATAATTATTCTTATTTTCATTGAAAAACATATAAATGATTATAGTGTGACTTTTGCAAGGATCTGTACCAAACAAAGATGTTTTCTTAAGTTTTTAGAATATGATGTATAGGCCAGGACATCTCTGCAGCACCACAATTTTTAATTTGAAATGTTACTTTGACACATACAGTATGCCTTTAACAAATATTGCGCTTCCTGCAATTTCATAATCGGAATCAGAAATTCATTCATTCATTCATTGATCCCCGGAGGGAAATTGGGGCGTTACAGTTGCTGTTGTATAAACAGAAAGAAATGTGAGAAAATAGAAATAAAGGAGTATGTAACATGTAAATTATTTATGTAATGCTACAATATGTACGTATGTAGGTAAGTACTACAATTAAAAATTAGAATATAAAAAATATGAAATATGTACAAATATTTGCATTAAGACGTGCAACATATAACAAATAACCACAGTGCAAAAAGAGTAAATACAGAGTGCAAAGAAGTGGGCTCTATTAAGTGTGTTAAATATAAATGCCAGAATGGTATAAATAAGAAATGAATAAGAATATTTCTTGAAAAGATATTTGTTTGAAAATGGCAGTAGGTCATATTGTGATTTCGATAACATTTTCATTAATTGTGCAGCCTTAATTCCATTTAAATGGCACATTAAATCCATTTTTTTCACATTGTTAGCAGTGGCAGCCAATTACTATGTCAGTGTTTTTTGACATGTTGTTCTACACAGGACTTCTGTTGTTCTACTCATCTATTGACTTTGCGTTTTCTGTTTTTCTCTGTGTCTCTTTCTCTTTGTCCACCCCAAGGCCAGAAAGCACATCTTGGAGATTCACACACGGGACTGGAATCCCAAATTGGCTGAGCCATTCGTAGATGAACTTGCAGAAAAATGTGTCGGTAAGTGTGACACCTATGTATAAAACGGTATGCCATCAGTTCTGGCTAATGTGGACCTGTTAAGCACATAGAACACAATTCTCACCAAACGGCATCAACAAAGCATTTTTGAAAAGGCGTCTTGATTTAACCTGCTGACATTCATGTTCTCTGTGCCATTTGAAAACAACCTTGATAAAGCCAAAAAATTTAGGCAAACAAATGAACAACTAACCTTTGTGTATCTGGCTCGCTCCCAGGCTACTGCGGTGCTGACATCAAAGCGCTTTGCACAGAGGCAGCATTGGCGGCATTGCGCCGCCGCTACCCCCAGATCTATGGCAGCAGCGTCAAACTGAGGCTGGATGTCACCTCCATCGTCCTGGGTCCCTGCGACTTCAGCAAGGCCATGAGGACAATCGTCCCAGCATCCCAGAGGGCCCTGGCTCCCCCTGGCCGAGCCCTGTCCCCCACCCTCAGGCCCCTGCTGGCCAGCTCTTTCTCCTTGGTGCTGAAAGATCTGCTTCGAGTCTTCCCCCATGCTCAGTGTACTGACAGGGACAACACACACGGTAGGGATCTGGGACCCAGGTGCCCATGGTTTCATTGTTATCACTTTCCTACTGCTGGTTGTTGCTTCTCCCACGTTGACTCTTGCTCTCTTCTCCCTCGCCACCTGTCTTACTTGTTAGTGTGCTTTCCCTGTTGGCACTTTGTAGTATTTGATTATTTGTTTCCCCCATCTTATTACCAAAGTGCTTTGTATCACCCTCACACACTGAACATAGTGTGTGTGATGAAACATTCCCCCTGAGAATGCAGAGGTGATAGCACACAGATTGGATAACCAGTCATCCTGTTTGCACTTCAATAACTCAACTCCCACTCCAGTCAACAAAAGTGTTTACAGCAGATTAGCCACAATGCAGCACTTGACCAGTGGGAGATTGCTTACGGGAGTTGCACCCAATAATGACACGAGTTTCCCAGAGTGCTGTATCGCTTTAAATGCCCATTACATCTCGCCTAATAAGCCAGCTCTCTTTTTTTTATTCTCACTTTTTCGGTGAAATTGCCCCATTAATGTCAGTGATAGGGCTGCTTTGAGGATTCAACTTTGTAGAAACAAACTTTTAAGTGCATTGTCTTAAATAACTCCAGGAAAAGTGAGTTGCTATATATGCATGGCTGTATAAGCAGTGTATTTCTCTCTGTGCTAGGCGGTGACAATCAACTGCTTGAAGAGGACTTGTACAGCGACGATGACAATGAGGAACACTCTGCTTCCATCTATGAAGTCCTGCCTGCTGCATCCCCAAAGAGTCGGCTCTCCTCTTCTGCAACGCACAGACCCTTCCTCCATTTCTCCTCGTGAGTACTATTTTAAAGACAACGTGCCAACATACAAAGCATACACAGAACATATATTTATTTTCAAACATGGAGCCGATGCTGAATGCTGATACAGAGTGACTGTAGCAAGGTGCCACCTCTGGTCTCCAGAGTGTTATCTAATTAGAGACTAATACAGATCTAGTGTGCTTTGGAAGTACAGTTTTCGTCCTAGCGAAAATACCTCTTATTTAAGATATAACACATAACGGTCATCATGAAGTCAGTCTGTATAATAAAGAGGAATGAGCAACAGATAGTGGCTCCACAGGCAGCGCAGTACAAAATCCTCAACTGCGGAGACAAACGAGCTTGATCAAAGGAGAGGATGAAAGTGAAAAGAGATAAGATAAGGCAATTCTGAAATCAGAATTGCAATCGCTGTTTCCTTTCAAGTGAAGGAACTGGATGACTTATGGCTCTTCATTTACTCTAACCATTTATTGATGCACCTATTAAGCAGGTATCAAGCCTCAAGTTTTTCAGATGTACAGAAGGCTGACCTTTTTCTGTACTGTAGTGGTGTGTGTGTGGCATATGAAAGAAAAACCTCAAGGCAAATGTATAGATTTATAGATACAGAAAGGCTTTATTGGATGGCCATTAAACTTACTGCACTTAATGCCAATAGGCTCTCCGACTTTATCAGAGTGCTCTCAAAGCCAGGGCTCGGTTATTTGTAGGGCTGTCAAAGTTCACGCGATAACAACGCGTTAATGCAAATTAGTTTTAACGCCACTAATTTCTTTAACGCACTAACACAATTTGCAGTTTTGGGGCAAGTCATAGTCAAGTCAGCACACTGACACACTGACAGCTGTTGTTGCCTGTTGGGCTGCAGTTTGCCATGTTATGATTTGAGCATATTTCTTTATGCGAAATGCAGTACCAGTGAGGGTTTCTGGACAATATTTGTCATTGTTTTGTGTTGTTAATTAATTTCCAATAATAAATATATACATACATTTCCATAATGCAAGCATATTTACCCACTCTCATGTTGATAAGAGTATTAAATACTTGACAAATCTTCCTTTAGGTACATTTTGAACAGAATTTTTTTTTGATTAATCGCTGTTAAATATTTTAATCGATTTCCAGCTTTAGTTATTTGCTATCAAACACCTGTGCCATAATGGAAACTCACAGAATTTTCCAATGCATTTGTCCTGTAGGTAGAGATTCACACAACATAGAGGAGAAATCATGTAAGAGTGAGACTCCGTCACTTCTGGCTCGTCTAATACTCGCAAAACATGCAGTACTAGCACAGGTACTGTGTACAGACGCAGACCTTACAAACACCTACTGTGCTGCTGTATGCAGAACGCATGCTGCGGGCCCTGTGCATGTCCTTATGACGGGTACACAAGGGAAGGCTTCTACATAATGTGGTGGAAGTTAGAGGTTTGTCCAAACTGACAAGCTTCTGTGACTCTTTCTCTTTTTTCTTTTGTTATATCAGTTGAAATCCTCATTACATCTCGACAGCAATCAATACATCAAATGCTCTGACAAAAAAAGAAAAAAAAATCCAGTATCTGTGGCTGTCAGGGCTGTAATACCTGCCTGCGCGCACTCTGTCCGTGCACTCAATGCTCGTCACCGGAGTCTTCCACAAGCTGTTAGCTTGACAGCTGTGAGTACTAACAATAGCTATGTTCGCCCGTTTACGTTTATGTTCATTATAATTGTGGGGAATGGCGACGGGCTGTCAGTGTTGCAGACTTGGCAACTTTCTCTCTAGATTTGGTGACTTTTGGAGCTAGTGCTGCTAGCTACTTTCACTGGAAAAGAGTTGGCAACACTGGGCTTGATTTTTCGGCCGGATCATTTTTTTAAATGTAGTGTACGCTTCTGCTAGTTTCTCAAGATCGCCCACCCTGCCTTTAAACTACATCACTTGAGCACACGGTTGCTTTTACTCCAGGTCAAAGAGTTCATCGTTGTTCAGAAGAGGCAAAATCAGTCTTTATTGTGTTCTGATTGCTCTCATTTTGGTCAGAGATGTAATATACTCAATTTTGTCCTTTTTAAATGTTTCAAACCATGGTTCCCGTGGGTCCTTGAAATCTTAGAAAGTTTGTGAAGTTAAGGGGGAAAAAAATCAAAATAGACATAAATATGTATGGTTCATTGAAAGTGCTTGAATTTATATATTTTGTAGGTTCTTTGGTATTTTTTTCTGTAAGCTTATAAAGCCCGCTAGTTCTCATTATAAAAAATCTCCGTATTGTAACAGTAATTAATCATGATTCGTGTCTCAAACTGTGTCTTGAGTTTTTGAATTGGGCCTGGAAAGTTCTTGAAAAGTCCTTGAATTTGATGTTTAAGAAGGTGTGGGGGAACCCTGTCAAACTGACAGAAAACAGTGCGCAATGATATCTAGAATTTTGCTCGCTGGTTTCCCAGTAAAGGCTTTCTACTGCCATTTACATTAAAATGCATTCATAGTGAAGCACTTGCAGGGTTGTTCAGTTAGTATCAACTGTAGCTTTACTCTTCAACATTAGCTTACTGAATCAAGTGAACTAAACTGAACTGACAACAATACGGCCTCTGCCGTGTTGTGTGACTGCTGGTCAGTGATCAAAAGGTGATAGATACTATGCTTACTATGAACTCCCTTCTGCTTCCAGCTCTGCCCTCAAACAACCCACATCATACCGGCCTCGTCTGATGCTGGCCGGGCCCCCGGGCTCAGGACAGAGCTCACACTTGGCCCCTGCCTTGCTGCACCACCTGGACAAGCTGCCAGTGCACCGCCTGGATTTGCCCACTCTCTACTCCATCAGCGCTAAGACGCCAGAGGAGTCCTGTGCTCAGGTAACACACACTGACGCAGCCACACACATGCAGATCCACACAAGGCCATCTGTTACACAGGTGGTTGAAATCTGGAGAGAGTAAGCAACTTAATGGCTTTTGGGTTTAATAATTAGTTTTTATAACTTTTCTTTTATTCATTCAGATTTAAGCAACAATGTGTGCTTGACCCGTCTGTGTGGTTGCAGGTTTTCCGCGAGGCCCGTCGGAGCGTGCCCAGTGTGGTGTTCATGCCGCATATCTCTGAGTGGTGGGAGACAGTGAGTGACACTGTGAAGAGCACCTTCCTCACCCTGCTGCAGGATGTGCCCTCGTTCAGCCCGGTGCTTATCCTCGCCACCGCTGAGACTCACTACTCACAGCTGTCAGACGAGGTAGGAACACAATGTACACACACCTGAGCTGACATTTTTACCTGGAGGCCTGCACCATGTTTTTTTTGTGATTATACATTGCTGTTGATGGAATTGCTTCTATTATGTGGGAGAGGAGAGTGTAGCCCTGATGTCTTATTTTATGTGGCATTGGAGGCTAACGCATGATTCAAAGGGTTTCTTTCTTTCTCTCATACTAAGGAGCGCTAGTGCAGACACACACAGGGTGTCACAGTCAAGGTCATCTGCTCCCACAGAGTTTTTATCTACTTTGGCTCCATCTGCCTTTTCTTGTCATTTATCCCACTGCCCACTTTTCACCATGGGTATCCCCACCCCTGCTCCTTCATCCTTCCTCTTGGATTTATTATTCTCTTTCTGAACGCCAAAGCAGACCGCCCGTTGAGGGTTAGGCTGTGAGGGAGGGATCGCGTTAGAGTAAGGGGAAATTGGTGGGGGGAAAAAAGAGACAGATAAAAATAAGGAAGAGAGGGTCTTCTCTAGTCAGGCAGCAGAAGGGCTTTAATTAGGTCCGGGGCTTGGCAGCCCCAGGTCTGCACCCCAGGACACACACACCATATCAATATTCCCATGCAGACTGTGCAGGTTTTTCTTCTATCTCTGTATGTGTGTGGCTGCTGTTTTTGCAAGACCTCAAATGGCTATGCTCCAAGGAGAGCGAGCCTCTCAGGATGATTCTTTCTCTGTAGTTCGCTCATTAGGACTGAGGCACCTGGGCTGTTGTACCCATTGAGACCTAAGCTCTTTTTTTATCCTCTGTAGTTCTAGTTGCCACTTTTTTCCCTTTCTTTAACCCTCTGAGACACACAATAGACTAGTTTTTATCTTTTTTTTAGGGGGTACAGGCAGTCTTTATGGGGAGATAGCACGTCAACAGTAGATTTCACATAGAAGTGGTGTACATCATCTGAAAGCTGGGAACCTGAAGATTAATTTGAGATGCAGCCCAGCAGTTTTTCTAGTCATAAATCAGAAATAAACGTTAATTAATTAGTGTATAAGGGTTTAGAACATTATGATGGAAGTATATGATGGCCTTTCCCATGCTCACTTCATGTATGTCTGTTAAGTTGCAGCAATTTTCTAAGGCGTTTTACTTCCTTTACCTCTGCCATGTTTGTTGATTAACATGCTGTGTTAAGTATGAAAGCGGAGGTAATCACACCCTGCAGACCATTCCGCCTCAGTGTCACATAGCAGATTGCTATTCATTACATGCTAGGTGACCGGCTGAAGCCACGTAGGATTGGCAATTACTTTTTTTCATCAAATTACCTTTTTCTTTGGTCAGTGAACACATAGCATGTAGCCTGGAAAATTAGGAAGCTCATGATGGGACAAATGGTGTGCTCAAGTCAATATGGAGCCAGCATGATATCAAGACTGTCCTTAGGCTATGTTGGCTTTGTCCTGTGTGTGTTTTCCCCATTTGAATGTCTTGCGCTGCTAGTTTGGAGTGGGATTGCATCATTACACTCTTTAATCAGTTCTTTTCTTAACTTTTGTACAGTTAAATTGTAAGGAGACCAAATCTATGCACGTTTTAAAGCTATGTTTAAAAGCAGAACATTATGCCTGTGTACCACACACTGTGCCTCGGTCTGTCTTGTTCCCACACTGGCAATGACAAATGCTTGGTATAAATAGTCCACAAAAAGATTAATATTATTGCCAAACCCTTGTGCTAGACTGTTGCTGTTGCAATTACTTTACTAGTTTTGATACGGCTGCTATTCAATGAATCATTGAGTCATTTCCATTAGATTCTGGTTATTTTGGATCCAACTGTCAAGTCTCGTATGCTGAAGCTGCCTATGATCACATGAATGCACCAAACGGACTGTTTAAATAAGTACATGCTTTCAGCTCTAATATATACGACACCATAACTGTGATGGATTACAAGCAGGTTGCACGTTCCTGCTATTTGGAAGACAGGCATACAAACTCCACACAACTGCTGCTGCTAGTGATTTTCTATGTGATCCAGGTGTAACTACGAGCTCTGTGGGGAAGTCTCCAGGAGAACATATCAAGTAGTTGGTCCCACTGAAACATTGCCCCAGGTTTTCCAGAGAGACGGGTACAATTTGTAGTAGTGTCACCATACTGGAACTTTGATACAATACCTTGAAAAATATTTATTAGATACCATTTTTGACACCACAGGGAACAATTTACACAATATCGAGGGCATACAATTTTAGATTTTTTTTAAAAGATAAATAACGATGTGTGTGTCAACTCGTTGTTGGAGAGAAGAGAGAGCAGAAAGTGTAGCTGGTGCCCGTGTATTGATACTGTGGAAAATGAGTATTGAAACTGTTTCAAATATTCAATATCGATATGTATCGATACTTCGATATTTGACAACACTCATTTGTAGGGGTGTAAGAAAATATAGAAAATATTGAGTATTGCAATATTATGTTTTGTGATACTGTATCAATTCTCAAAAACATTGTATCGGTTTTTGATTAATAGTTTACATGCAAAGATTAACTCAGTCAATACTTATTTTGTTTGCAAAGAGATGCGCCCTCTCAGTATGAGTGCTCTCTCTCTCAAAGTAGTGCTATGATATTGGAAGTTACAGGGACTGTGATCAATGCAGATTCCACTGTTCTTTGTTCTGATTAAACTTTTTTTACTCAGATTGTATACATAAGGTGGTGTGTTCTATATACTATGAGGGCTTTCCTAAAATTAGATTTTGAAAATCACACTATATCGCATGGCTTACAGTATCCCCATATATCGCGGTATATTGAATCATAACCCCTGTATCATGTAGAGGTGTAAATCACAAGTTTAATCACAATACAATATTATATCGATTCTTTGGACAATCCACAATATTTGCGGATATCACAGTTTGCCACAATACGGTTTCGATTTGATTCAATTCAGGAGCCTGTGATCGATGTGAGACGATGTCATATGTCCATTTAACACAATCGGTTACATTAATATCAGCTCAATTTTATTAATGAACTCTTCCATACATTTAAATGTGTGGGAATTTCAAATTAAAGGCGTATTTCACAGATGAATGCTATGCATTGATGTTTTCACTTTGCATCCATGATATTGGATCGTTGATCATTGTATTGATATATAAATCTGGATCGATGTATCATGATACACTGCCCTAATGATTTGCAGACTATTTGCAGAATGAATGTAATTTTGCTGAGGTTGTGTACACGTTAAGCAGTTTTGTCTGGTCTATTAATTCAACCTATTTCCTAGAATTGTTTGTTTTATTAAATGATATCGCTTATCTCTTGCCCCAAAGTGGCCCAGTGGCTTCTTTCGGCAAGTTTTTGGTTGAGATTTTTTAGTCATAGACGAGCTGCAGTCTATGATGCTTTAAGTGATTTTGCTATCTCTGAAAGTGTTGTTTCAATCTCTGGCACCGAGAACACAGTGACAGCTGCTGTCTCAGCTCCAAACCGCAGCAGGGAGCAGACAGCATCCCTCCCCAGCCAGAACTGACACTACAGGCTCGGGTCCAACTACACAGCCTCCCTCCCTCCCTTAACAGCCGTTCACTCGGCTCAGATTGACTTCCTTCTCGGTGGAGGACCGATAGAAATTGCTAGAACATGTGATTTTAAGTGTGAAGTAAATGCAGTTAGAGTGAGCGATAGTGTCACATCTGTCTGTACTTTTAACGCTGTAACACTCTTTAGGATGTGCGCTTTGAGGCATCACAAGTGTACTATAGCGGTATGAATAGGCACAATAACTAGTACTTCTGTTGGGTGATAAATTGTCCCAGAAATAATTGCGAACAATATTATTGTCATTTTAAGACCATTATGCCACTAATATAATGATGATGTAATAGCATATTAATGCAAATACACCCTTTCAAAGAGCAATTAACTTTTATTTCTTAAGAATAACCAGACATTGGGATATGAAAAAAATATTAAAATATTCTAAATAAATAAAACATAAATAAAATATAACCAGACAACCAAAACAATGAATAAAATTGACTCTCCGGCTCTGTTAACAAAGATGTGCAATGTCTGTGCAATGCCCAAGTCTTGTGTAATGGTAGGTGAAACTTTGCTGTTATTCTGGCATCATGTGGGCTAAAATGTTGGTGACATTCTTATGTAAACAAACACACATTTAAACACAACGGGCAATATCGAGGTCATCAAACTGTATCAAGGTCATGTCGATATATTGTACCATTTAAGTCGATAACGTAATTATTGTGATAGGCCAGGTATGAACTGAATATGAATGCTTGCATCACACTTTTACCACAAGTGCCTGATTATTAATGCACCATTAATCTAGTTTCAATGCTGAGATAAAGCAGACACTCTACCAATCAACAGCTATGTCTTCACCAAACTGTCCAGGTCTTTGACGTTTGGATGGTTTTGCAGCATAATTTCAAATTGCTTGCATTTAGAATATTTTTCTAAGATTTAGGCAGAGTTTTATTTGTAAAAATGTACCACTTCACTTTATTATAGTGGAGCTCTATTGTACTGAGAGCGCAGTTAACGTGTGTTCAAGCACACTGCAGATGTATCTGAGATTTAAAAAAAAAAAAACCTTGATCATAATTCTATGCAACAATTGACATCTATAGTTTTATAACAGCTTAAAGACATACTATTATGCACAATAATACATGTGTTACATATGTATTATATGTTCTCAATTATAGCGCAAACATTAAAAAACAACTCTGCAACACTAGCTGGTAGACAGGAAGAATCTGTTGGCTGGTGAAGTAGCAACCGCGCATTCCTCCTGAATTATAGTACGCCTAAATTCTCAATGTGCTTAAAATACCACAAACATTTTTACATATAAGCCTTATGACAGAAATGATGTGTTGGGTCACAAAATGCAGCAGATTTGAAATAAATGCGGACTATTTTCCAAAATCAGGTTACCTAGGTAACTGTATAATTATCCCTATAAGAGACCCTCATAGACTCGTTTTTGTCTTTTTTAGGGGGTGATGGCAGGTGAACAGTAGATGTCACATAGAAGTGGTGTACATCATCTGAAAGCTGGGAACCTGAAGATTAGATTGTTTGTTGTTGTAAAGTTTCACGAGGCTGTGATTATCCTAGAGGTCACAAAAGGTCATTTTATTAACGATTTAATGATGATTTAATAATGATTTTATTAATTCCAAGATTGTTAAGGGACCCCAGCATGCAGAAATATTCAAACACATAATTTCTAGAATAGGCAAAAATAACATTTATACTGCATTCAAAAAGCTGCAGTCAAGGTCAAGGGACCTCTATGAAAATGGCCAAGCCAGTTTTTTCCTCACCAAAATGTAACCTAACTTTGGAGCGTTATTTAGCCTCCTTCCTGACAAACTAAGCTATTAATGCTGGTGTAAAATTATACCACTCTTATCTTTACAAATGAAATCTGACAAGCACTTCGTTTGAAGTATTCTGAATGACTTCCAAGTGCACACCAGCTCTTGTGTGTCATGCATGTCTCCCAAAAGCAAGTCTTAGGGCAGTGCACTTTAACATTACTGGTAATTTATCTTCAGTGGATTTAAAACATGCAGTTAGCGATAGCATGACAGGGTGTGCACTAATCAGCAGAAAAATTAATTGTAACTGTCCATTTTCTGGCGCTTTTCTGGGTTAGAAATTAACTTTTTTGTCCACCTGCCACTGTAGCTGGTGGATTCCAAAAATCTACCAGCCACTCACAGATTACCATTGTTTTTTGGCTGGTGAGTGAAGCAAATCTAGCAGTAACATGCATATTTAACCAGCATTTGGCTGGTGGCTGTTGCTAATCTCCAACCCTGGTTTGGGTCACAGTGGCAGCAGGCTAGGCATCCATACGTCCTTCTCCCTAGCCACATCCTCCAGCTCATTTTGGGGGATCCCGAGGCATTCCCAGGCCAGATGGGATGTAAATCCCTCCAGCGTGCCCTGTGGTCTCCTCCCAGTTGGATGTGCTGGAATACCTCCACAGGGATGCAACTTGTAGGCGTCCGAATCAGATGCCCGAACCACCTCAACTGACTCCATTCAATTCGAAGGAGGAGCGGTTCTGCTCTGAGCTCCTTTTTGCCGCTAACATCCGTGACCTCATTCTTTTGGTCAGTACTCAGAGCTAATGGCCATAGCTGAGGATTGGGATGTAGATGGAGCGGTAAATCGAGAGCTTTGCCTTCAGGCTCAGGTCCCCCATCACCACTACAGGCCAGTATAGCGCCTATATTACTGCTGACGCCGCACCAGTCCGCCTGTTAATCTCATGCTCTATTTTACCCACACTCAGTTGTAAACATCTGGATTTTAGTGTGTACATTTCCGTCTGCACAGTCAACATTTTTCTTCTTACAGGATGTTTTTTACATGACTTCTTTGCGTCATCCCTTCTAGTTTCTGAGAGCATTAAGGTATCATCTTTAGATAATTGTGATTCAGGAAGGTGTCTCACTCAGCTATAGCTGTTTTTATGTGGATTACATGAAGAGTTATTCACTCAAGCTGTGTTTTATTGCCATCTCATTTTATACCTGCAGGTGGGATTTCAGAAAATTGAGATAGAGATGCAATAACAGGGCAGTCTGACAAATGTGTTTTAGTTTTCTTTTAAGTCTGTTTCTGCAGTTAAGAATTGATCACGCTAGTAGAACAGGTGTCCAGTTTTGTTTTACAGTCGCTCTACCCAGCCAGACATCCCCAATTTTCTTTGTACATTCAGCTCTCTCCTCTAAAACCCCCTCCCTCTCTTTAAGCATTCATCTATCCACACATCTCTGCTACGCTCCCTGTGTCAACACCCCTGCAGCCTTTATCATGATGAAAAATACTGAGAATCATTACCCGCTGTGTGCTACATACACTTTGGCTGTCTTGGGCTCCCCTACCGTCTTCCTCGTTTTTACTCCATTTTCCTTCCTGTCTTCTGAGGAGAGAGTGCAAAATCCAGAGAGAGAGAGAGAGAGAGAGGATAAGAAAGAGAACAGAAGGCAATGCAGAGAGAAAGGGAGAACAAACATGTCATGGGTTAAGGGAGGGGATCGATGTGAAAGACAGATGGGGGGAGATATAAAGGGGAAAGAAGGTGCTTAGTCAGCAACAGGGCTTCCCATCGGGAGCGGCCTTGAGCTCCAACGCAGAAGTGAATGGGATCTTTGAACCCCCCTGCAGCCCCAGTATAGATGCACACCAGAAATTAAGGTAGCTGAAAAAGGGCCCATGTATTTGTCCGCCAATACTGTATATTAACTTATCAAAAATAAAAAAAAATAAGTGGCCAGCAGTGTAGTTGCAGGATAATCCCTTGCTTTTTGGTTGTAGATTTATGGTATCCCCGCTAGCTATTGTTATGATCATAACAATTATTGTTACATTCAACTGTCATAATTGTCAATTATCAGCTCATTATAATTGAGAATGTAGGAATGTGTTAACCCTTTACAAACTGATGCATAAAACACACTGGACAAATGTGGCGAACCCAGTCTCACGGGAAGGCGTATAAATACCACGACATTACACGGACATTCCACGTGTCATGAGTACGCATTTTAGCCTTTTCATGTGTCATTTGTGCGCCACACAAACGTCCGCAGTTAGGTTTAGGTAAGGAAACCACTAACTTATGTTCAGGTATGAAAAGCACTTAGTTAGGGTAAGGGAAAACATCATGGTTGGGCTTGAAATAAGTACGTAAACTAGGTAATATATGTATGGAAACAACGTATCCCAACTATGGCTAACATGCCACAAACGTCAATAAAAAAACACGTGACCATCATCACGTGACTAATGTCACTAACGCAACTTCCAAGCGGTCAAGAAGCGTCTCAAACACGGGTCTCCTGGTTAAAAGTTGTGTCTTTGATGGGTGGGGTTTTGTTACTAGGGCTATAACTAGCAGGATTCAAACCGAAATCTGCCCTGCGTTAAAGCAGTGCAGGGGACAGCATTGGTGGGGGTGTGTGGTTCGAGGTACCGGTGAGACAATGAAATACAATCCAGCTCATCAGACGCCAAAACACTGCACAGTAGTAGTAGTAGTACTCAGATAGGATTTTACAGCTCTGGAAGGCTATTATGACGGCAACTATTTTACCTTCCATCATGACGATTGTCAGGTAAAGGGAAATAAAAAATACAGCGTTCATGTCACAAAGCAATCCCTGAAATTGTTGCATCTATGCGATTGGCCAGTGCAGCTCCTTGCCTGATGATGTTGCATTGCAGCAAAAGTCGAGCAGGATTCAACTGGCCCTCGCTGCACCGATGGACTTGCTCCTTTCTAATGAATAGGATGGCTGAACGTGGCCTTAGGGTGCCATCCAGATGTCATATCAGGTTGCTCCCACTACTAAATCAAACATACAGCATTGGAGATTAAGTCTCTGTCTATTCATACATTTTATTATTGTGATTTTTGCCATTGCACTTTTTTAATCATTGACATTTTGTTATTTTGTTGCAATGATTGTGTTGCAATTAATTGTATTATGGACATATGTTTTGAACCTTTATCCAGTATTGCTCTTTTTCACATATGAACTGAATGTACTAAGACCTCTTACCTTTTGTACAGTCCATTTACATTTACATCTGGGCTCACATCCTTAAACTATTATATAAAGGTAATGCATCATTGATGAAGTTTGGGAGATTTGCTTTGATCAGGTCTCATCTGGTCTTAGAAATGACTGAAGTCCCCCTCCCTCCCCCTCTTTTCTTTTACCACTGTTGCAAGTAATGTGGACATAAAACATTTCATCTGTTCATTAAGTCCTGAACTTCTAAGCAGTATCATGCTTAGTTTCTGCTGTGCTCAGTCATGCTTTAGCGTAATGTAGTGGCTGATGAAAACAGGCACAATCAGCTACACGCTGCCTTTTATGTGACAAGCATAAATTGGAGTATTCAGTTCAATACACTGGGTGCACGAAATTAAATTAAATTGGATTCAAATGCAGTATTCTCAAAATTTGATTAATTTTACACAGAGCTGAAATTAAGAAATGAAAGAAGTAGATTTGGTGTACTTCCATATGAACAAAAAGACCAGAATCTGAGACTCAAACCTCCCACACAGCCAGCATAGTTTCATCACAATAAGCTAGTTTTCTACTATGCCAGTTGATAGTATAAGTCTAGCTAGGTGGTGTCTACCTTTGCGCTTGTTGTTCTATGCTTTAACCGTCTGCTTTTGTTACAAGAGGAGTTTAATTGTAAATCACAGCAATATATGGTGGTGTTTACTGAATTCTTATGAACCCTCTGATTTGTTTTTAATCCAGGTGAGAAGTATGTTCCAGAGGACCTACGGGGAGGTTGTGACGCTGTGTCCTCCAGGAGAAGAGGACAGGAGGAGCTTCTTCTCTGACCTGCTCTTGGTCCAAGCGGCCAGGGCTCCTCCACGCCTCAGGAGTACAGGTACTTACTGTATTCACTTAGAGATACACATGCAGAATGAGACAGTTATGACTCATCTCTGCTGTCAGTCCTAGAGGGCAGTGTTGTCTGCATATGCTTCTTTCCTTCCTAGCTCTGGTCTCAACCTTTCCCACAGTCTTTTTTTTTATATCCAGTGAAAGGTAAAGAAGCAGATGTTATTTCATTTGTATTTGAGAGATCCTCCTGTGTGTATGTGTGTCTAATTCACATTCGCACACCGCAGTTAAATGTTTGACACGTTCAGAATCTGTTTAATTTCACTTAAGATTGAGATTAGAAACGTGCAGAGTGTGAAGCCTGTCTTTTCCTGGACATCTCTATCACTCACCCACATCAAAATCAGCAACTCCCATCCATCCCTCCATGTACCCCAATCCTCAGTGGTCCCCCAACCCCACATTCAGGTTCAATATAAGAGAACTGTCCTCCCGGGCTTTCAAATGGAAATTGCCCAGCGTTCATCTGCAGTTTCCTCATTGATGCAAGGCAGGGGTCCCCCGCTTTACTCGCCTGGTGCTCTTCGGGGGTTCCTGCCTGACTAAAACAGCAGCCTGGCTTCCAGCAGAGAGGCCGGCAGAGAAGCGGAGAGAGGAATCGCTATGAGAGGCCCGGCTGTTATTAGCCATAATTAGAATCAGGGTTTGGATTGCAGCTAGTGAGTGAAGCGGCCCGAGGTGCTGTGGAGCCTTCCTAACGATGTCGGCAGATGCCTCGGGCGAGGACTGGTGCCTTGGGAGAGGAGAAGAGGATATCTGCTTGCCTTGCTTCATCACTCTGTCATTGGCCAGAGGCTTTTCCTTAGTGTATTTCAAAACCTGCGTTTGGGAAAGAGCTGCAAGAATCTTAAAACCTGTTATTTTAACCTGGGGTGCATATTTTTTGGTCTGTGTCTGCAATGATGATAAAAGGAAACGGTCAAAGATCAGGTCTGAGATCGGACTGTCTGGTGGTTCACTTTCAATGTGCTAGCTGTGTGTTTATATTTTATTTGCATTGTTGGTGTAGTGATTTTGCCTGTAGGAAGTGGTGGATGAAGTACCTGAAAGCCACACTTAAGTAAAAGTACAGATATCTAACCAGAAAATGACTTTAGTAGAAGTTAAAGTCACCTATTAGAATATTACTTGAGTAAAAGTCTTAAAGAGTCTGATAGATACTGTACTTAAGTATCAACAGTAATTTCTTCTGTACTTAAATATTGAAAGTAAAGTACAAGTAAATGCTGTAAAAGCAAGCAAGTCAGAATAGTGAGATTTATGAAGTTTATTCCTCTTAAACCTTAAACCTTAAAAATGGAGGCTACATTATACTTAAAGAAAAACAAGGTCTTCATAACTTAAAGGATTTAAAGAACAAAATCCAAGCTAGGACCACTGATTCACCAAACCTGCTTGCTTTCACTAGTAATGAAGTAATGAAGATGCTTAGGGGAAATGTATTGGAGTAAAAGTACACATTTTATTTAGGCAATGTAGTGGAGTAAAAGTGAAAGTTGACAGAAATATAAAACTCAAGTAAAGTACAGATACTCCCAAAAAATACTTAAAGTTCCAGTGTGTAGGATCTGGCAGTATCTAGCGGTGAGGTGAGGAGATTGCAGCCAACAGAAGCCTCTCCTGTGTGCTGCGCGTGTTGCAGAACTACGGTGGTCAATGAGAAAATGTAGATGGCCCTCTTTACAGCCATTTGGAGCAGAGCCAGTGCGTAGAGTGTGTGTGTATGTGGGAAGTGAGTGGTGAAGCAAGAGAAGGAGAGCGGTGGCGATGGGAGAGAGTAACGTTATTGACTCCGGCCCAAGCAGGAAAGGTTAAGAGTTTGGTTTGTCTGTTCTGGGCTACAGTAAAAAACGTGGCGGTGCAACATGGCGGACTCCGTAGAGGGGACCTCTTATTACTTTGTTACATTACACCACTGCCTGTAGGTGACGCATTTGTGTCTGGTTGCTATGGGCAAACGCACATAGATTCCTTATTTTGTCTCTGGATAGCTCTTGGTGCTAAATTTTTTAGATCTTATCTATACATGGAAGCTGTGTGAAAATGCATTATATTGAGTTAACGTACTTCTCTGTTTTTGCCTCTTTCCCAACAGAGAGGTGTGAAGAGGCACTGCCGGTGGCAGAGGCTCCAGGCCCCAGAGTCCTGTCAACAGAGGAACAGCACCGCTTGGCTGAGCAGGAGGATAACACACTACGGGAGCTCAGGCTCTTTCTCAGGGACGTGACCAAGCGCCTGGCCACCGACAAACGTTTCAACATCTTCAGCAAGCCAGTTGACATTGATGAGGTAAAGAGGAATGGACCCACACCCTGGTGTCTCACTCACAGTTTGACAAAGCCGGTTTTAGTCCTTTTTTAATAAAATGAACTTTGTGTATCAGGTGTCAGACTACCTGGAGGTCATACGGCAGCCTATGGACCTGTCCACTGCCATTACCAAGATCGACAACCACCAGTATCTGACTGTGAAGGACTTCCTGTTGGACATCGACCTCATCTGCAGCAATGCTTTAGAATACAATCCTGACAAGGATCCTGGAGGTGAGGAGGAAAATGACATGGGCATGCATATGAATACACAACATACATGCATACATACATAAATACATGTAGGGTACTGTACATAAATGCACATGAAAGTTAAAGTGTGCGCAATTCACATGCTTACACTCCATCAGACATGTGCCTACTTGTACATAAACACAATCTGTCCAGTAAAAAATCAAATAATTAATTCAAAAAAGCGGGCAATTTTGTACTAAAATACGCTAAACACATCACAGAGCTATCTCTTTATTAATGCATAGAGATGAAATTAATATTGATCATTGCATCCAGGACTTGGTTAGAAAGCTGTGATGGAAATCTTTCGAGCAGATTAATTTGAGACTAAAAGAAGTGGCAGGAGACCTCTTGATGTCTTACGCTGAAGAGATATTGGAACTCGATCGAGGACAATCGACAAGCCACGCAAGTAAATTGCAGGTTGTAGTCGCAGTGTAATGCCACCCCAATTTTGAGGTTTTGCTTTCCGGGGGAATATTTAACCTGTGCTGGATTTACAAGATAAGAAAGCACCAAATATTGTCTTTCTCTACCAATCTATGTATGTGTAAAGGTGCTTTTGGATCCTATACATGAAAATATGCTTACCTAAGTCACAAGTCATGTTGTACATATTTCAGATGTACAGGGAGGCAGCATCTGTGAATATTTGAGATAAAGTGCATCTTATCTAAGATGTGGGTGTATGCGTCTCCTCTGCGTGTAAACCTCTCCTCCTCCCGTCCTTGCCTCACTTGGGAGATGGAGCAAGTGTGGTCTTAATCAGGCCAGCCGCCCTTGACTAGTCCGTCTTGGAGCCAGAGAGTTTGAACTATTAACTCAGCGTGAGACAGGCCATGACCTTCTGCAGTAAAGTTTGCAAGTGACCCGAATGTGACCTGGGATACCCACTGTGTCATGTTATTTAACTTGTGGGAATTCCTTCAAAAAAGCAAATTAATCAATTCATCCAAATGTCGAAGAATTCCTTTTAATCTCAAACTCAACCCTAAAATCATCCCTAGAACTGACAATGAATATCTAATAGACCACTGGTTCCCAACCTGGGAGTCCTGACCCCCAATTGGGCTCACCAAAGCTTCCTGGGGGGTCGCAAGGTCTTCTTGAATTTAAGGGGTGTAAGACAACTCTTTTAAAAAATTTACAGTTGGCCTATGTGCCAGCATTTCATTAATTTCTGCGGAGAAAACTAAATTGAACAATGGCCAAGCATCAGGGAGAAGAAAACATTGAATTTGTTAAAAAAAAAAAGAAGCCTATTAAGTATGTATTATTGTTAAAATTGTTAAAAACAAAAAGCATAATACAGAGAATTGTATTAATAGTTTCTAAAAAATAACAGGAAAACACATTTCTGATGCAATATTCACAGGAAAAATTCTGCTCAAAATTTGGATTAATTGTACAGTTTATCAGTTGTTTTGTGTGGTTATTGTTATGTATTGAATATAATATGAAACATCCATGAAATATGTTTACTCAAAGAAGGAAAAGGGGTCCTTTTTAAGGAAAAAGGTTTGGAACCATTGCTGTAGACAACCTGTCACACTTCTACACCCCCAAAACTCTTTACTTCTTTGTAGTTTTTGTGATGGCGTCTGACAGTCCCTTGAGAATAAGTCGTCATTGGACAGTCCAAATAAGTATGACCACCTCTGTGGTTAACTGTTGTGTTTCATTAGGCTGTCATTGTGTGAGTAAAAAGTAATTACATTTAACACTTAATGACTTATGAAGAGTGCTTCCAAGCAGTCAAATTATAGAACCTCAAGATGGTTTTTCTTCAACTTGGAAATTCAAATGAAATAAAGTGCATACAGCCCCCACTGAAAATACATTCCCACAGTGTAATTCGTGCTCCGTGGCTGAGAGAGGCTGCATATGCATGAAAATTTAATTGTCTCTTGTGTTGCAATTTGAACCGATTTTTACATCATCCTCCTTCCCGTCTCAGCACCTTTTTCCAAAGCCAAATATAGGCTTCATAATGAGTGCAAGACCACACACACACACGCACACGCACACGCACACAAAGAGTCCTGCTATTTGCAATATCTCACAAATAATTGGATTTAAAAAAAAATAGGGCTGTCAAAGTTAACGTGTTAACTCAAATTTGTTGTCATGCATTAACGCAACTTGTGATTTTTAGGGTGTAGCAGGCTTAGTTTTAAAGCTGAAAATATTGGCATCATATGAAACTACAAAACCTAAGGAATCCATTGGTACCAATCATGTCATACCAGCTTGTCGCGAAGTAGGCTAAATAACACTCCAAACGTATGCTAAATTTTGGTGAGGAAAAAGTGGCATGCCATTTTCAAAGGGGTCCCTTGACCTCTGACCTCAAGATATGTGAATGAAAATAGTTCTATGGGTACCCACGAGTCTCCCCTTTACAGACATGCCCACTTTATGATAATCACATGCAGTTTGGGGCAAGTCATAGTCAAGTCAGCACACTGACACACTGACAGCTGTTGTTGTCTGTTGGGCTGCAGTTTGCCATGTTATGGTTTGAGCATATTTTTTAACGCTAAATGCAGTACAGTAGTTTCTGGACAATATTTTTCATTGTTTTGAGTTAATTGATTTCCAATAACAAAAGCATATTTGCCCACTCATGTTAATAAGAGTATTAAATACTTTAAATTTCCTTTAAAGTACATTTTGAACAGATAAAAAAATGTGCGATTGATTACGGTTAACTATGGAAAATCAATATTATAATATTTTACTCGTTTGACAGCCTAAAAAAACATGGTAAAATTTGTGAAAAGTTGCTGGCGATAAAGAGCTAGTTGCACAGAAGAAAAAAAAAAACTTTCTACCAGAATCAAATCATCAACAGCAGTACCATGATGTTAATTGAAAGCTGCAGACAGGAGGCCTGCTTCAGACTATTCAATTGATATGACCATTTGAATTCTCGCCTTGTGTGTTAAGCTGCTGGGTTCCCTCACAATGATATAGCTGCCCACCGCCAATGGGAAGCGATTCTCTGCCAGCCCAAATGAATAAATCATATCTCAGTCTATGCAGGCGAGGGCCTGGGTCATTTGTTGGAATGCAGGGTCTACAAATGATACACTAAAGGGGAAAAACGCAATTAGGCAGTTTAATAAAGACGACTAACGAAGCCTCTCACCCAGCGCTTGGCCCAGGAAATATGGCCTAGCGCAATTACACTGCTGCAACCAGCTCAAGAAGTGCTGGGGAAAAAAACTCATTATCCCTCAGTGGTCTGTCTCTCCTCGTCCTTCATGTTATCTTCATCGTACCGTCCTCCGTGTGCATTCATGTTGGCTTCCTTGTCTGTTACCTCCTCACCTTGCTAAGTAATGACTTGGTTATGTTAAAAAGGGCTGATATCTCTGCGCTACGCAATGTGACTCGGTGTCACAAATATTTCTTTGTTGCTTGAGGGAAACGGCGATAACAACCCATTTTACTATGAAGGAACGCGTAAGCAACAGAGTTGTATGTCAGTACGTTCTTGTCTGTTCTAGATGGGGAGGTTAGGCAGGGCCCATAAGGGTTCTGATGAGCTCTCGGCATCCCCACCTGGCCTTTGACACCTCTTCCACTGACAGGCATTTTTTCCCCATTATAATGCACTTGCATGTACACACACTCAGACGTACTCTGTCAGTAGAAAAGCACACACACATACACACACACACACACACACACACACACACACAAATTGCCTCTATCGCAATTAGGCAGCCATCCTCCAATTAGACAAAGGAAGCTTGGCAGATTGTGACCCCTCTGCCACTCTCTGCCTGAACTGTTCTCCCTCTGCCTGCCGTAATGAGAGGCTGTCTGTTTACAGTGCCTATGCTTTTAGCCTGCCTCTTCAGCTCCGTCTTTATTTTCCCTCCACGGATGCAGGAGCAGGCAAAGAGGAGGATTTAATGATGCTGTGGTACATCTAAGGGAAAAGAGGCATAAGAGTTATG
This sequence comes from Sebastes umbrosus, assembly GCF_015220745.1. NCBI lineage: Eukaryota > Metazoa > Chordata > Actinopteri > Perciformes > Sebastidae > Sebastes > Sebastes umbrosus. The sequence continues at coordinate 20,055,526 of NC_051286.1, read as the reverse complement.
AAGGTGTGTGTGTGTGTGTGAGAGAGAGAGAAATGAGTACGCATTTGAGAAAAATATTTCAGTTTGCATGTATCTGTGCCTGCGTGTGTGTGTGTTTTTGCACCCACCTCTGTCTTGAATGGGTGAAGTGGTGATATCAAGACTCTCATGCATGTCTTGAGCTCTGCCTGCTAACGCTGCTCACCAAAGCCGGCTCTATCCTTTTGTTCAACCTGTGAGAAAATGCTACAATCTCTTTTCTCACAGATACAGTGGAGTGGGTCAGGCTTGCTATCAACCCTTTGCCTTTCATTTACATATATGATATGGTGTGGAGAGCATGCAACAAACTACAGGGCGGGAGAAAAAAAAACTGACGACTAAAGAAAAAAAAATACCGTTAAAATGCCACGACAGAACTACCGGTTTGATATCCTACGTTATAAAGCAGTCATTCCCAAAGACTGGGTCGAGACCCACAGGAGGGTCGCAGGATATTTTGTTATGGTCGCCAAATAAATCTGCAGAATTTCTTCCATAGTCTTATTTAAAGGACCCGTGTGTAACAGTTAGGAGGATCTATTGGCAGAAATTGAATATAATAGTAATGAGTATGTTTTATTTAGTGTATAATCACCTGAAAATAAGAATTGTTGTGTTTAGGTTACCTTAGAATGAGCCGTTTATATCTACATAGGAAGCGGGTCCTCTCCACGGAGGTCACTATGTTGCATCGCCATAGTTCAACAGTAACCCAGAACAGATAAACCAAACACTGTTAACTTTTTCTGCTTGAGCCGGAGTCGATAGGGTTACTCGCTCCCTTTGCCGCCGCTCTCCCCCTCTTGCTTCACCACTCACTTCCCACGTACACACACACTATGCTGGGTCTGGTCCAAATAACCTACGCTACTCTTACAACAAATGGCTCTAGAGAGCGCCTTTCGCGTCGGCCACCGTAGATATCCAACACGCTTGGCACACGGGGGAGCCGTACACCTATGAGGGAGCCTGAATGTTCATATTGTTCTGATAATTGTAGCCTACTTATAACACTGAATCTAAGATGAAAGACAAGCGTAGATTCTGTTTGTTTTACTGATGAGAGGAAAAAAAACGAGAGCTTCTTAACTTCGCCTAAATGCATTCATTTGGCCGGATTTATAAGTATTTAACGTGTGTATGTTTTCAATAACGCATGCATAAAACAGTTGTGAAAAGCTGTGATTTATCAAACGTATATCTCTTCAAAATGGCTGGTTTACCTATTCAAGATGAGGTGATGTGGAAATGACGGTCAGGAACGCTCATTTATACACAAATTCCCTCTTCTCACGATTTATAGATGAGGCCTGTTGTGAATTGGGTCACGATGGTTTGTCATTTTTAAAGTGGGTCCCCAGAAAAAAAAGTTTGTGAAACACGGTTATAAAGGACATGCCCTTGAACATACATGCACGCACGTGTCCACACAGAAAACCACAGTTTTGTGTCCTGTGACACTAATGTTATGTTTCACTGTCTCCTTCTCTCTCAGACAAGGTGATCCGGCACCGAGCGTGCAGTTTAAAGGACACAGCCCATGCTATATTTGCCTCCGAGTTGGACCCCGAGTTCGACCGTATGTGTGAGGAGATCAAGGAGGCACGCAGGAAGAGGGGTAAGGAAGTTTTTCAGTCATTAAATAACACACACTTGCTATTGTACCTGTATACTGTTGTACAGTTAAAGGGCAACACCATAAAAGTTGATCATCTCTCTGTAAACATGGAAAAATGTGCAGGTCCAAACATATAGCTTCTTATGAAAAAGCACAACTTTGCAAGATCATAAACTTTAATAACTCCAGTTTATTTTGTCTGCACTGTCCTCTTTATTTTGTGATGGTTGTTTTCAGTATATTATTGGTAGAGCAGACTAATATAGCATGCTAATAACACTGAACTGAAAAGCATAATTTGTTTATCTAAATAAATAAACATTTTGGAAGAACACTCGCTCACATGAATAATGAGCCCGAGCCGATCCATGTTGGCTGCGTAGTTCCCGGCCTGCCCTCTAACCTGCTCTGGTTTTTGGTAGAAAGTCTTTGATAGATTATTTCAGAGAATAGAAACCTTTTTTTTTTTTTGGAAGGCAAAAAAAAAAATCTAGCCCAGTAGTACTTGATGGAGCAGTCAGTTTTTAGTGTAGAGTATGTGGCGCGGAAAGGAGCGATGCCCGAGGCTCCAGTGTTCCAGACAGTACCTTCTGTGCTCGCTGTCTGCCTGGCGCTCT